>NW_028185184.1:1290660-1303596 GCF_003343005.1 Rhea americana
TTCAACGTAATTATGTTCCTCTATGCCTGGCACAATTGTCTCCTCCATGTGATTTGCACATGAAGGGAATCAAATCCAGCTCCTACAAACATCCTACCGATACATCTCAAAAAGCCCCATGATACTTAACTGTAATTTCTGGTATATATATGTACTATCAGGATATTCTCTCCTTGAATTTTTCAGCAAGTAATTGCACAAATATTATCACATATTTTAATTTTCTCTCTTATATCTGGTGCTTTTACTCTCTCTCCTCATCTTTTCAAACTTTTAAAAATATGACAAAAAAAATTTCTCATGTTACTTTGGTATTTTACTTCTATCATAAGAATGCTTTATTGTAGTAATATTACATTTTTACATTAAACAACAGAAGACTAAGTTGAAGCACCATCTTGATCTTAGTCCATACACAGCCACTATCAAAGGGATGTTGGAACAAAGAGAAGAACAATGTGACATTCGAAAAATGTTGGTATAAACAGAGCATGAGTGACATACTAAGCAGGCTGCTTGGCCATAGACAATGATTCTGGTAACCTTGGGAACTTGCTAAATGGATTAAAAAATTTCCTCAAGTGCCCTGATCATCATATGCTTTAAAAAATGAAGAGAACTTAATAGGTAGTTATGATTCTAATCACACTTAGAAAAACAGCATAGTCCTGCTTTCAGCATGGTCTCTTCCTCATGTACAAGGCTGATGTTCGCAAATTCTATTTCAAGTTCCTCACCGACAACAGGCTATTGAAGAATATATCTTCAGAAAAAAAAAGAAAAGAAAAGAAAAGAAAAGAAATTGGAGGGGAGGGTAGAAGAGCTCTAGCTCTTGCAATTATTTTAGAAAGAACTCCTAAGAAGTGAATGAATCAAATTGGGACTTTCTTTACTGTTGGTTTTTATTCATCTTGGAGTATAGCACTAGCAATAGCAGGTTTCTGGCTCCTGAGAACATTTTGGAATTTGTGTAGGCCCTATATGTTTGTCCAATAGAGTATTCTGTCTTGAGAGATGCTGAATACCTCCAAAAATCTAACTGTATCCTCCAGCCCCACTCAAACTYGTGTTCAGATAACTACATGAGAAAAAGTTATTCCTTAGCCATTCCTAATTGCTGCAAAGCTTAACAGTCGTATTAATGTTATTTGTCAATTGCTATTTTCCTTGGAGAACTCATGCTACACGTGTCCTGGAAACATCAGACAAATAAGCAGCAAAGTAAGCCTTTGATAACAAGTACCTTTGATGTCGCTGGGATTTTAGGATACTGATATGCTGGAAGCACTTAGAAACCTCAAGGCAGGCATTGGTTCCCCCCACAGCTTCCAGGAAACAAGTCTGACTGGTGAGCACTTTTCTATGATTAGGCACTGTAAGAACTTCTYTTTTGGGTCATATTGAGTTGCAGGTTCCTAAAGGGAAGCTTGCTCTCATTCTCATACCACTAAGCTTTGTTATCTTCTGATAAGACTCAAATAACAAGCCAAGGTAGAGTATGGGTCGCTCTCCAGTGAGATACCTCYTAGGGAATGCAAAGGACATAGCAGTCTGTCTCAYTGCACCCTGAAGTTACTACTACTCATGTAGTAGCACATGTTAACTTGCAAGTCATTTCATAACCTACAGCTATTCCTGGCTAGCTTTTCCTTCCTCAATTCTGCAACTATTTTTCTTCAGCCTCTAACAGTGACTAAAAATAATCAGAAAAAAAAGATCAAATTCTTAGTGGGCGTATGGACATAAACACACAGGTATGGATTTGCACACATTTTTATGCATGTAACAGGGAAGACTGCCCAATTTAGAATTACTGCTAAGGCCTGTCTTTTTTAATCCACTCTACTCTAAACCTAGGCTGGTGCTATTATCATTCTCTCCCAGCTTGAGCTGACAGCCCTTTTTAGGGTAGCTATAAAGCTCCACAACCAGAGGTTTTCCTTGAGGAGAATGTAAAATATCTCCCTTTACTACCTCAGGACAGCTGAGCATTCTGTCAGTGAAATACCCCAGTTTACTGCCAGGAGCAGATGAGGTGGATTGGGAATTACACCCATTTAACATCTGGTTTATACCCAGCTCTGTGTCTTCACTATATAAGGCCACAGAAGATTTATGGCTTATTCAGAAGGGCAGTTGTGTCTGCACCACTGCAAGACACTGACTACAAATCAAAGCAGATGGCTGTCTTGCAGTGAGGACTGGGCCCTTTTTTTTGTCCTCTGTTATGTGTTTAAACAATAAAATAACACATTTTTTACTGTACTCTCTCCTATGTTTACGGGGAGAACATTTGGCTTAGGACATCAGTTTGTGCCTTCAGCCAGAACTTCAGTGGATTTTTACTGTACTTGAAAAGCAGAGGGCTTATTTCATACAAACAAGGCTTCTAAAATTCCTTGAACATTGTCTTTCTTATAGCTGATACAGACTGTGAGCGCAGTTGACAAGGATGAGCCTCCTCGAGGACACAAATTTTTCTTTGAGTTGGTGCCAGAATTTGCTGTTCATCCAAACTTCTCCATCATCGACAACAAAGGTAACGGCTGATCAATACCGTCTCCTCTGCCTCATGCCACATATAGCTTCGTTCCCTAGCATTCATTTGTTTGACTTTTCCATTCTAGATAACACAGCAGGGATTTTGACTAGAAGAAACGGATACAGCCGCAGCAAGATGAGTACCTATCTCTTGCCAGTCATAATATTCGACAACGACTATCCGATCCAGAGCAGCACGGGCACGCTGACCATTCGCGTGTGCGCCTGCGACAGCCGGGGCAACATGCAGTCCTGCAACGCCGAGGCCCTGCTCCTCCCGGCTGGCCTCAGCACAGGGGCGCTGATTGCCATCCTCCTCTGCATCGTTATCCTGCTAGGTAAGCGCCTTCGATGAGGTGTTTAATCACCTAGGCAAAGCGCTGGTCACTTCTAGATTCCTGATATTCTCCAACCCTTTATTGCTGTGACACTACAGGAAAATATTTTGTAGCTATTCTTTTTTTTAATCCCGACTGTTTTCTAAAGTGGGAGAGGAGCTGGCAGAGTGGTGGCAGAGAAGTTAATTATAAGCTGTTTGTCATTATTACTAATCACAAAAATGTGAAAAGTAGTGTTAAAACTGAAAACCTAGGACYAGTTTTAGCCATCACGCTCATATGAGTAATATTGTACATTACAGACAGAGCTTCATTTAAATCTAGGACTTTAAAATCATACTTCTGAAGCTGCATGGTACMTTTATCAGTAATTAAAAGATGATCAATTATACTAGCTATTTAATCATGAATCATTTGTAATTTTTATTCTCAGGAAATATTTAGCTGAAAAGCATAGCAGAGAAACATTCAAATGCTCACAAGTGGTAGAGAGCTCAGCTGACTGCATAAAATGTGAGCACAGAAGTGAGATGGATGGTTGGGGCACAGAACCACTAGAAAGGTGAGGGGTTAGATGAAAGACCCAGAATAAATGCTAGCAGATAACCTGGCTTTAAGGTCATAAAAATTGCAACTCACATTACTGGAAAAGCAACTCCTTGAAGAGTCTGCCCTCTCTACTTTCCCGTCAAATCTTGTAGTTAATCTTTCTCTTCCCACATGTCCCAGCAAAAAGCTCACCAAGGGGGCAGTGACAAGCATTCACGTATCAGTTAATGTATTTCTAAGGAGAACAATTTTTTTCAGTTTTTAGACTGTTAGCAAGATCAGCTGGACTCAGATTACCCAKAGTAAATATTCAAAGGACCACAGARGGAGTTAGAAGAGCAGGACAACAYACTGGAACAACATCTATACTGTKCCGCATAGGGAAAGAAGGGAACTTGAGCTGGTTGCCCACACAGTTGAGGTTCAAACACCTCCCAGGTGTGCTTTTGGTCTGAGCGAACCCAGATCCCTCAGGACGACACATAGGCACAGTCTGAGSAGCAGCATTTGCAGGGCACCACTGCCAGTGGGCTTTACAGCTCACCTTGTGCCACGTGTGGCTCTCTGCCTYACACAGTTCTTAACTGCATTGCAGCAGGGTCTGTGACTTCAAAGCCCTCTTTCATGCCACAACACAGAGCACGAGACATGTACCATGAAACTATTACCTATGCTCTCCTATTATAAAAACATCACCCTGATGGGCTGCAATGTTTTATAGGAGGAACTTTAAAAAAAAAAAAATCATAATTATGCCTTAGGACCACAGCAATACTGCATGAGACTGAGAACACACTCAGGGACCGGTGCGCTATGCAAAACRAATGAGACCACCTTGTTCTTCTTTGCCTCGGCGTCGAGACCCTGATTTATTTAGTACTGTAGGCATAGCCAAAGCCAGAGTGGTACATGGCTGAAGAGGGGCTAAACAGAATAGCTGGTGTACAGTTGGGGTGGATCTCAGTGCTCTATTTAATTACAGTCCAGAGGGATGAAGTGTGTTAGTAGAGTAGACTGGTGTCACCACATGCAGAGTAGGACAGATATGTTACATACCTGGCTGTGAAAGACACTTTTTGTAACAACTTTTTAGTGATCTAACCTCACAGTTGCTGCTATTCTTTCATAAGGAAGGTCTTAAATATACTTGAGTGGGTTATTACTCATCCAGTGCTAGAAAAGCTTCAAAAGAATGGGCCTGTGCACTTACAAAATCACAAATAATACAGAATAGCCTTTACATTCACAGCATTGTATGCGGAAGATCTCAGTTCATCTCTCTCTCCTCAGCACACCCATTCTTACCTTTGATTCACCAGCACTCAAGTTATTTAGGGTAAAAAACTTTGCTCCTAAGACTGAGCACAAGTGCTTAGCACTGTTGTAATGCATTTAAGTATAACTTGGCATCTGCCATTATGCCTCATCCACAGATGATTTTGATGGCCTCCACTCTTTACTCCAGATACTGAAGTTAGGTTCAAGTTCTTAAACACATTTAAGCATTGAATTGCTACTGAAATCAATAGCATTTATGTACCAGAATGTATTTACAAATCTTAACACTAGTTTTTCATGTCCCTCTGTAGAGGCTCACTTCAGMTTCAATACCTGCCTCTCCAAAAGGAAGAGTTATTCAACTAACGTTTTTTAAACTAGGGGGATCATGTTTTTAAAAAGAAACAGCAGCAGAGATTGGATTTCAGTTCCTGTAGTCATCAAAACTAAAAGCTTTCAGATTCTTATTTTCAGAAAAACTTGTGGCTCCCATTTTGAAAAGTGAATTAGGCACTTAGGAATACCTAAAACACTGGCTTTCAAAAGCATGAATTACTTCTGCAAAGGAAATACAACTACTTGTGATAAAATTACCCTTGCAGACTGCCAAGAAGGCAGCACTGCACAAAACTAAATCAAAATCAATCATTAGTAGGACAATTTATTTTCTCTGCTTTTCAACTTCAGCTTAATAGTAAAATGTATATCCATATCAAATACATAATATGTTAATTATTAGTCCTGTAGCCATAAAAGAATAGATGTTCTGACTGCTATAAATAATTAATAATTTCTCTTTTCATTTTAACTTGGAGCTAGTTTTTGTCATTTTTCCATTAAACGCTATCCTAGCCTTAAAACTTTTCAGGAACCACATATAATGCAAAATATTCGATCCTTTATTTCACTGCTAACTACCCACCTGTTTATTCATCTTTTGTTTCATTTCAGTATTAGTTGTCTTGTTTGCAGCCCTCAAGAGACAGAGGAAGAAAGAGCCCTTGATTATCTCAAAGGACGATGTTCGGGATAACATTGTGACCTACAACGATGAGGGAGGTGGGGAAGAAGATACCCAGGCTTTTGACATCGGCACTCTAAGAAATCCAGAAGCGAGGGAGGAAAGTAAAATGAGAAGAGATGTCATCCCAGAAACCATATTTCAGATAAGACGGACTGCACCTCTTTGGGAAAACATTGACATCCAAGATTTTATTCATCGAAGGCTAAAGGAAAATGATTTAGACCCAAGTGCACCTCCTTATGATTCATTAGCAACGTATGCCTATGAAGGAAATGATTCCATAGCAAATTCACTCAGCTCCTTGGAATCACTTACCGCGGATGGCAATCAAGATTATGATTACCTCAGTGACTGGGGACCTCGGTTTAAAAAACTAGCAGATATGTATGGCGGAGAGGAAAGCGACCGAGACTGAGAAAGTAATCTGTGACCTGGTCAGTGTTAGTGGAATTAATGTCTATGTTACTAGATAAAGTGGCCTACTCTCTTACTTGGGGAAAAAAATACAAAAAATAGGTGTTGTCTTAGTAAGGGTTTGCTTAATCAATAAGTCAGCGTGAATGAATATGAATGATTTAGATTTTTAAAAATCTATAATTCACCCTGCCTGAAAATCTATGAAGAAAGGTTTTCATTGAAAATAAAAATACAATAAAAGGCTTTTTGTGCCTTTAATAATGAGATGGAAACTTTTTTTTTTTTTTTTAATAGCTTTGCATTACCTTTCCTACTAGCTGGGACATGGTGCACCTGCATTGTAACATAATCTCAAAAGTATACTTAAAAAAAGATTAATATTACTGCCATATTTATTGAGTTAAAGAATGTCTGTGTGTTGATTCATCATGATATTTTTATATATGTATATTTATATTTTTGTATTTTTATGAAATAAATTAGTATTTATAAAAAGACTACTTACATACTTTGCTAATCACAAGGATCTGTCCAATCTTTTTGAACAACAAGAAAATATTTGTTGTGCAATTCATTGCACAAATCAGTTCATTTTCAAATGTATCTCCTTAGATTGGATTTGTGGTTGAAATGCATGTTCTAGAACAATATGGATAGAATTCTCTGTGATGAGAATGAAGTGTAGAAAAAAATGATTTTGAGAAAGTGATTATAAATTAATGCAATCTGAGTTGCGATTTGTATTAATATATGGCATAACAATATAGTTTAATTGTGAAACTCTCCACACGTACTTTCTTTTATGAGCAGTTGACTAATGAGAGATTTTAAAAGATACRTCCTGGGATTTAAGGAATCACAAAAGTTTATTCTGGTAGATACAAAATAATTTTATAATACAAAATTTAAAATAAGTAACCAAACATCAACAATCAAAAGACTCCTGTTGTATTCTAGTTTCATTTTTTTGTTTTTTAATGCAATTAGGCAAATCAGTCCTTTGTTACTGATAGCTTCTTTTTAAATCAAAGTGAGCTTAGCAACAAAAAGCGGTCCAGCTAATATTTTATTTAAAACTTTAATGTTCTTTTCCTCCAAAAAAACTCCCTAAATGTATATGCAATACATTTGCATGTATTTAAATGTATTAATGGCAAGAATCAAGTACATATTTCTGTTTAAAATCTATTTGCTTGACTACACAATCGGGTTTTAAGCAATGTACATTTTCCTTTATCACATAAGTTAAGAGTGATAGCCCTGCGAGAGAACTGAAAGTTACAATGTTTAACGACCTTTGTTAAAAACAACAACCCCYCCAAAATATCAGAAAAAGAATCAAAGAAACCATCAGTACAGGATCAACGATACTATTCAGAGCACTCTTTCTTTCATAATGACCTTAYGGAAAATACATGTATATAGCTATCCAAAATAATCATATTTAAAAGTTTTGTCTAGATTACTTGGTTAATATCCAGACTGTTTTAAAAAGAAACTTAAAACGGACTCTCAAGTTTGTGCTACTTTTCAGAATTCTTAAAAACAAACAAAAAAACAAGTATTGCAAGCACATAGCACTTGTTCATTATGATAATTTTCAAAACTTCAAAATAGCTGCACTTTTTCATAAATATGTACTTTCTATATTTTGCACAGGTGAGGTAATATTTGTCATTGTACTGACRTCCAGAATGTTGACAAAAGAGAGAATCCCACACAAAAGAAGCCAAAATCTGGGAGACAGGACTTCAAAACTCCTCTACTGTTTACATTCCTACTTGTTTTGCTGATGTACATTAACCAATCTTACTACTTCTACCTAAAAGACAATCTAATGGGGCTACAGTTGTGTTCTCCTCTTGTTAAAAAGTTAAAAGAGGTCTTAATACAAGGTCACTTCCCCCACACATAGGAACACATTTCCCCCTAATATTTTCCTCTCTACTACATTGTCTTTCAGATTTTTTTTTTCCTCTCAAATACTTACCTTTACAATTATTTAGCTTATCTCCTCCCAGACCCAAGGATACATCTCWAAATTTCCAACATGGAAATTTCTGAGGAGGTTTCCAAGCAGATGCCTAAGTAGTTCACTGTGAGCTGTGTTTCAAGTCTGCAACAGTATGTTGCATGCAAAAGATATCACCAGCACAAACAAAGCAAAATAACAAGCATAAAAGGTGGCAGCCATGTACAYGGATGTGATGTTTACACCATTGTAAAGGTATAATGCACGTTTGATGGCATACAGATATATATTTCTTTTTTGTGTCTTTTGAAGGTGAGAGTGAAAGCAGAAGCCTTATGGCATATGTGTTCTTAAGGGTGCGGATGGCAAAGTGGAAGTACACAGGAATTCATTAGCYTTTCAATGTAATATTCATAGCTTCAAGGCACTGCCTTAAGATGGGATGGGAAAAAAAGAAGCATGTGATAAAGCAACCATGTTCCTGAAGGAACTGACTCAAATGAAGAAAATAATAATAATAATTCAGAGACTTGAAAAAGTTGTACATCCAAACTTTACCTTCAGTGACAAACAAAATAGATTAGACTAAGAGGAGAGCTCTTAGCAATTTTGCAAGCTGTCACCAGAAATCTGAATATCACACACTGATACAGTATGGCAGGAGAGAGGAAAGTGAAAATGCATCTGTCCTCAAGCAAGGCCAGAAACAAAAAAGGTATTTGCTGGTGGAACTGAGTAAGGCTTTAAGGTGCTACGAATTGGTGCAGGACACATCAAAGGCTATCAGTTTGATTTGAGAGAGGCTACTGGTGAAGGCAGGATGAAAGAAACTGTGCGAGGCATTCTTCTTCTCTGAATACATTTGAATTTAATTTAGAAATTGTATTTTCCATAAAGAAATTCACTCATTTAGGTATTGTTATTTATCTTTTTCTCCATAAAAGTCTGAGAGGAAGAAARAAGAAGTATTGTAAAAGTTACCAGAGACAGTGTTCTCTTGGGGATCTATCCTCAGTATTTTATGTTACACTGTGGTACTTTGCGAAGATCAGAAACCCTTAAAAGATCTTCAAAAAAGGTGCCAGCTCCTCCTTCTCTCACTCTAAATTTTCACCTCTGATGAGTCATTGCCAATAAAGCAGAGAGAGGGAGGGTTATCCTGTTTTCATCAAGGCAATAAGACTCTCCCATGCTTCCTCATTTTTCCAGTGGTGAGCCCAAGAACCCTGCACCTTTYAAAACAGTATGTTTAAATGCTGACCTACACAGACTTATAACTCACAGAACTTCACATTATTCAATATAATGAAACAAGTCATTTCTCAAAATTACTAAAAAATTCAAATATTCTTAAAATGACTAAAACTGATTGGCAGGTTTATCATCTGGCATTCCTAATCTGTAACTCTGTGGGCATACTCATTCAAATGGGTTGCAGAAATTATTTTTCATTATTTTTGTTTAAAAAAATGAATCTTCTTTTATTTTTGCATCTAAAACAACACAGCATGCCACCGAAGAGGCATTTGTATTCACAACGGAACTACTGGGGTATTTCCATTTTGCTTTGTACCATTTTTATCTCTTTACATATATTATGGGGTTTTTTTGCTTTTCTGATTACATTTCCTTCAACAGATCCAATGAGTGACAGCCATAAGCAACAGGATGATCTTCTAAGCATCTTCATCAGTGAGATATTTCTGGTGTCATAAATCAGATTGTGTACCAGAGTACTCCCTACACAAGAGTCCATTTCCACAGCAACAGCTGTACCCCTCAAGGGTATCCCTGCTATTTTTGCCCATGATGGAGGTGAGGGCCTTCTCCATATTGGGTTGTCAGGASAGCAATCACACTACCTCCGAGTCTGCCTGCTTGAAATGCTAGTGGGTTATGCCTGTAAAGCTCATGTTGTACCAGTGTTCTCATGCTGAGCACAGATATTGCAGGCAAATAAATCTCAAGTTTCCTATGACTCTGAACAGGCAAAAGGCCAGATATTGGAATGAGTGACTTTTTGCATGGCATCAGCAGAAAGGGAAATCTACCTTACAAAGATGGCAGAAAAACTGCAGATCTCTCTGATTAACCTGTTTTCTGGTAATAGGTTCAGCCTCATGGGRTTATGCACAGTAATTTGTTGATTATTTAAACAATACTATTGTGAAACAAATCATTAACAAAGGTTAATTATTCTATGAATAAACATGAATTTTGAGGGAGAAAGAAAGGAAGTGGATATGTTCCAGGTCAGCAGGATTTCCTCAAACCTCAAGCCTGCCTCACTACRAAGCTCAAAGCCCTGAAGTCTCATAGCAGGCTCAAGAAGGAGGAGTAAGATCATTTTCATGGCATTGATTTTACCAGGGATCTATTTCTGGGGAAGTTTCTTCCATTTCGATCTGTTGTGGTTTGCTCCAAAGGAGTAGACATAGCTGGAAACTCTTAGGAAATATAAGGTCAGTTCCAGGCTTCTTTCAGTCACACTGCTTGTGACTGCTGAGGTCTAAAACAAACATACTAAATCTGCATGCAAAACAGAGGCTTAAATCAATTTTGAATGGGCCCTCTCYAGGATTGAAAGTAAACAAGCTGAGAAAAATGAGTGAAAAGAAATACAAGTGAGAAAGGAAAAATTCCAAGTGGCAGAACATTCTGAGAAAAAAAAAATGTACAGAAATTCCATCTTGAAAGTAGAGAAGAAAAAAAAAAGTATATGATAAAGGTCTTGTTTTATAATACTTACATATTTTCTATTTCTTTGCAGTTTAACTGCATTTGGTAACAGCCTCATACTGTTACATGAACTTATCCTGATTAACTGTCTCATCAGTGAAAGACTGCTGGAGACACTCTTCCACAGAGGGTTGCACCTCTCAGTGAAGTATAGAAACAGACTCCTCATTATGCCAGGTTAAGCAACCTAAGTGTTAACTATCACCAGACATAAACATGCCTGAAACTTTTAGTCAGTATATAATTCTTGTTTTCAGAGTAGACTATTCAAACAAAAAACACGTCTAAAACCTTCCCTTAGTACTCCTCTTATGCAGTGATGACAACTAGCATTAACACCTTCTGCTCTGCCTAAAGTATTTCAATACCTAATAGTCTAATTTACATCAGAACTTATAGTTTAAGGTCACATTTGCTCTTCATTGCTCACTTGTGCTAAGCAGAGAGAGTAGATGAGTGTGGTTTTAGTCATTGTATATTGGAGTGTTGTTATGTTATTATTGTAATACAAATGAATTTGTAAATGAACTGAGGCAGTTCCAGAAAAAAAAAACCAATCAGGACAGGGAAATCAAATGTTTTCCTCTGTTATTAAAATTGGAAAAAAATAGCAATAATAATTTCTATACGATTAGCTACAATACATGAGAAAAACATAAATTCCATAAGCATTTTTTCCAGACAACATATTACTTGTATGCATATGATTAGGTGTGTACATGTCTGTGTGGTTGTGTGCGTGTGTGTGTGTATATATATGTATATTTACACACACACACATATATATATTTATATGTAAATAAAGTTATTTCATCCATATAAGGTTAAAATGAATAATAAAGTTACTTTATATATAAAATGTTAACAAGCAAGAAGTGCCACTTCTATTCAAATAGTGAGGTTTACTTAACAGAAGAAAAGCATAGCAAGGTACAAGAGATGCTCAACTATGTGCTCGCTGAAGGACATAAAGAGAATGTGGTCTTATCATAGGCAGCTGTTAGAAGGTATATTTTACAACTCTAAGTTTCAGTTCACGAATCATAATTCAAAGTAGGAGAGATCTGGCCTGCACTCTACTTAAAAGTCACTTCCAAATTCAGTTTTATATCTTCATAAAAATCTCATAGAAAGAAAAAAATGGGAAAAGGAGAGTTGTGAACACCACTGTTCTTGCACTCCAAAGAAATAATGCCCATGTTACGTCTGTAGGGACTCAAGCGCCTCTGTGCACTCAACCCACCACCTGCCACAGGGCACCATGTAATAGAAGAGACTCAGGAACATTTACTTCGCTCTCTCCACTCTCCTCCACTATCCTCGCTGAAAGCAAATCACTTTGCAACATCCTTCTCCCACTCCAGCAAAATTCATTAGAATACCTTTTAACAGATTTCAGATCACCAGTAAAAGCCCAAGAAGTTGGAGTGTCTTGTCAACTTTGATGGGTTTTTCCTCTTGCTGGTGTGCACTATTTTAGCAGGAAATACATTTTCATAGCAACCCCATGACTTACAATATGAGCATATTCCTAATTTTGTTCATTTTACCATGGAATTTGACACAGCTCCTGTCATAACACATATTAATATACCCTCATCAAGCTTGGAATGCACTCCATAATTTTAAAAAGCATTTGCTTTTAGAGTCAGTGTGCCAAGCATTTCTCCCATCACTTCTCACAGGGGAATGACAAGCTGTACAAAGTAAGCCTGCACAAACACAGATTTTGATTTTCTGGTGGGAGTAAAATGATAATAACTCTGTTCACTACTTACAGTTCTGTCCTTCAATTTACCTTTTGAGTTACTGGCAGACATTTAGACCACATCAGAATCAGTATATTAGCCATTAGAGTAGTGCAAGAACATCTTTGGAGCAGCATAGGACCCAAAAAACATCCTATTACTATTATACAATCCAGGACCCTGACAGCCCTCCCTTCCCTCCAAAGAAACTCAGAGCAGCAGCAGGAGGTAAGGACTCCTCCCTCTCCCCCCAACAGACACTGCATCTTGTAAGAGTGTAGCTGGCACTTACTCCTGAAAGAAAGGGTGAAAGGAAGAGTTTCATGAGGG
>NW_028185184.1:1303635-1340645 GCF_003343005.1 Rhea americana
AAAGAAGAAGAAGGGGAGAAGGAAATTAGGAGAAGGATTTTTGTCACTTGTGAATTGCTCTTGCAGCTGTCAGGAAGCAGGCTGCTAGTTGCTAGGAGCAACGATAATAATGCTTACTTCTTATATAACGCTTTTCACCCCTAGTTTTTAAAGCTTTTTACAAAGAAGGTCAGTATCATTATCACTGTTTTACAGGTAGGAAAAGTGCTTCTGCATGAACTAGTTCCCCAGGGTGGCCCAGCAGGACAGTGCTGGGGCTGGGGGCAGAACCCAGCTCTTCTCCTCACAAGCTGCATGGCCTCAAGGAGAGCATTAGCATCCAGGAGACACTAGGGTTTGGACCCTCACTGCTTCAGCTGACTGTAAGATGTTACTCTTCACTGAGCTTTAACTGCCCCCAAAACTTCAAAAAACAAAATCTGTCTTAAATGAACACGCACCTCCAAGGGCCCTGCATGAGTCAGACGCCCGCTCCAAGCTGAAGCCGTGCTTTGGACAAGTCCGTGCCTCCGAGAGACGCCCCAGCTAGCTGCAGGACCAGACTGGTGCGCTTTCTGGAGGAAGGGGAAAGAGCTGTCAATCCTAGGGAGAAGGGCAAAGGAGAGGCAATGAAATGTGGAGGAAGCTGCTCCTTAGACATATGCAGCAACATACCCAGCTTCAGCAAAGCAGCTGCCTTAACCCAAAAGCTAACATTTCAATTTAAGAGAGGCGACAGTGCGACAGAAGGGGCAAATAGCAGAAGAATATCAGGCTGTGGTACCCAACACTAGCTGGTCTCTACTCCTTCAGAAATAATAATAATAATTATTATTATTACCAAGGACTCCTTCCATGTCTTTACATTTGATTTCTCAGTGAGACGTCATCTCCTGATTGCAGAAAAGCATTGCTTTTTCCCCAGCCGTGCCAGATTGGTAACTTAACGACAGAGCTTCAGAAACAAGCCTGACCAGCACTCAGCAGAGATGCAGCAAGAAAACAAGGCACAAAGAGGCTCTTCAGCCCCCTCACCTGTGCAACTGAAGGGCTCTGTTTCAACGAACGCTCAAATTAGGACCGAGCGGACACCGAGCAGCACAGCACCATCTAAGGGGACCGGGACCGGGAGCCAAAGGGAGTAACAGCTTCTCCACCTGCTAACACATATGCTGCCATCTGCAGCGTGCTGACCAAGGGGGTAGCTTGATCTTTTCCAAAGAAATGGCAGAATACGCTTTCCACCGCGCTGTGGCGGAGTGCCTTGAGCCATCTTGTCCAGCAGTGCCAGAATATTTTTTGTCACTGATGTACAGCCAACCCTGCATCATTTGACAGCCAGCTTCTACTCAGCACTACCAGCGAGGGCCAGATTTCACCCACTGCATTTTTCTTCGAACATCAGTGACTCACTGCTGTACTTCACAACCCCAAAGTCGTTGCAAAGTACTGGGACAAGTCACACACTGTAATTTGCCAGAGGAAACAAAAAACTCATGTTAATGATTTTTTTTATCCTGCATTTATGAAAAATCTTTAAAAAGCGAAATGAAAATAGGTTTTGCATTGCATCGTGAATATTAAAAATGCCAGTAAAAATGATGCAATCTGGCCTAATTCAATTTACACATTCATTTGAGTAATTTAAAGAAAATATCTTTCAATGTTTTAAACTGGATAATTGCATATAAATTAGAAGCTGGATCCTAACAATCCTATAAAGCAGATTTAAATAGATTTTAATAGGATTTAGAGAAGTGCAGTAATATTGGTCATTCACACAATTTGTAGAAAGCTTATTTCTATAAATTTTAAATAATCTTACAATGACTATAGTTCTATATTATATTACATAAAATAGTAAGATTAAAAAAGATATATTTCTGCCTAGCAAATAAGTACTTCCCCGTAAAACAAGAGGTATATACTTGTAAAAGAAGAAAAGTATGAAGAGAGAGGTAGCATCTTTTATCCAGTCATATTAGCTGATTTCATAAAACCATAAAAGCTTTTGGGCTTACAGACGGTTACTTTCATCAGGTCTGACAAAGAGCAGAAAAATCCCCAATGCCACTATAGAATATAAGCTTTTAAATCCAGGTGCCAAACTATTTTTTTAAATTGTTTATTATCAGAAGTTCTCACATCTTATAAACTGCAAATGTTTAGTATTTTTGTTAATCAACATTTTTCAAGGTAGATGAGCTGATATGCCCTATAGTAACATTTAAGTAGCCAGTTGGTACTTTTTTCTTATAATTCACTTTTGTCACATATGCATAAAGATGAGAGCAAATCTGTTTGTGAGAGAACATTCTTCTAATCTCACTTTTCAGCCAATGGGGCAACATATAGCCTGAGTTTTGCAGGACAGGACTGTCAGTATACCCAGAGATGCAGAAGAGCAAAATTCAAAAGCAAAAAGTTCAAATCAATAGATAACCAATTTTCAACAAAGTAAAACTAGTACACTTTTCATAAGTATAATACATATTCTAAATACATTTCACTAAGTGACAATTCATCCCATGGCTCTTGTAATGTATGCAGTTATGGTACCACATACAATTCTTGTGAGGTCAGTGGGTTCCAGCATCCAAAGAAGCGAATCATGACATTGCAGGATGCAGCTCCAGGTAATCAATGTCAAAAGCAAGAACCTCTCTCTGTGCCTTGCAAAAGCAAGCAAAGAGAAAAGGGAGGGGGGAAGAAATATTCTACCTATGGAGCCAAATTTAAGATGCATCTGTCTCAGTTAGAGATGAACCTTTAACTCTTGACCCTGAATCTTCATTATTCCAAAGTTATTTACATTTGCAGTTCAACAAAGGTAGCATCTAAATCCTGCCTCGTCAGTATTCAAGCCTCCCAGCATCGCCCAGATGCAGAGTATTGTCAGAGGAGTATCTCTCAAGTTGTAAGAACATCAAGGATTTACTCCCTAGAGATTTTATGGATTCCTATGATTCCATTTAGTGACAGTACTATTCTAAGGTGAAAGAGGWTACTACTGATATGTCTGAATACACATGTGAAAATGAAAGCTYGTTGATATCGCTTTATTGGGTTCCAGGTATGAGAAGAAAGTGGTAAAGTTATCGCATGATACTTAGCTGTTCTAGATTTAATATTGTAGTGCCTCCAGAGGGAAACATCTGGGACTCAGACAGAGTATTTAGCTTCCGTGTGTACAACAGCACCATATCCCTTTCTTATTGAGCATGGCAAAATGATGTCATGATGAACCGACACAAATTCCTTTGATAAAGGATTTACACTGCTTAAAAATATAAAACGAGGCATTATGTAATATATAAATCACCAAACCTATATAGCATATATCAACAGAGCTGAACAACTCCATCATCTCTTGCCAAGTTCAAGAACAAATTTATATTTGAATGCTTTTCCTTTTCTCTGCTACTCCTCCTCCATCCTTTGTCATTAACCACAGAACTTTGGCCTACAATCTCTGACTACAAAGGAAAAGATTTATTGTTACATAATATTTATGCATGCATTTACATCAATGTTGCATGATCCCGGACTGCTGCCTTCAAATTTTATAGTATTGATTATGGTTTGGAGTAAACTGCAAAAGCAAGTGTGGATGGGGCTCCGTTCTCACAAATACTGCTGCTTCTGCTGATATGCTACTAATACTCTTTTGTTAAAGCAACCAAACATGCATACTGCAAATAAATAGAACAGACTGAAAAAAAATAATGCTTTTTCTCTACTCACTCTGACACAGAAAAAGATTTCTCCAGCAGTTCAGCCTTTTCAGGCTTGTGTAGATATTAGCACAATATTATTTTTCATAAAAATGCTTTGTAGAACAATAATTACATTATCTTAAATGTTTCCATTTCTCTATGTTCCTTTATGAAAGATCAATTCATTCGCATTTCAAGAACATAAAAGCTCTATTTTTATGGCTGTTTTTCTTACCAAAGGATATGAGTTCTCTCTGTGTAACAGTAACACCACTAAGCTCTAACAAACCACCTTGATAAATGAAAGGAGAGCCTGATTCATTACTCATCTTACTCTGTTTCTTGACCGTCATTTTAATAGATACTAAATAGATCTATCTTTCATGAAGCTTTTAATCTCTTGATTCTATTGATACTTTGAATAGCTGCTATTTAATATGAGCTGAGCTTGTGCTTGTTTTTAGCCTGCCACCTGATTTTCCCAAACAACTACATGGCGAGATTGTACAGTTTTCAAAATTCAGCTTTTCTAAATTACCTGAATATTTCTTCCACTGTATACATAGTTTTTGAATAGTTATTTTTTTAAAAATCTGGAGGTTAAATGGTGTTGGCAATTCACTGAAGTTTAGAAGGATATCATTTAATTCACAGATGATTAATGTAATGTTGTTTCAGTTTCCTGAAAAACTACATATGCTCATTAGAGACTATAAAGCATCCTTGTGGCAACTAATTGCTTACAGATAAAAATATATTTTTTGACTAAATTTAATGTAATAACTGGGCAATTGCAGGAAGAGCAGGACATAACAAACATTTACATACTGCTTCTTTACTAATTACTATGGATCACAGATCTCATTGTCACGTGGTAAACAAAACATATCATGAGAGAGAGATATACAGATATCAAAATGATAAAATTAAAAAGGATAGATGTAAATGGTGAAATGTAATGGAAATCTGGGAGCAAAAATTGGAAGAATAAATCATTTTGATCACATTTTAAACTACATTAGGGTCACAGAATGTGGCCAGACTGATAAAAAGATGGACAGAGAGCCGTCAGAGACTAGACCAGTGACCAAGAACAGAAAAGGGATAGACTGAAGTCTATGCATCTACTGCATACTATTGGTTTGAGTTGTGATGAGAATCAGAAAACTGGAAGTGGATAAACCTCTTGATCAGTTTTTGTTGATAACTGGATGGTAGAAACCTCTTTCAGCCACAAACTCCATAAATATTTTATAATTTCTATTCAAAATATGATTAATCTAATTTCCAAACCTATTTTTTAAACTAGCTTGTTCATATTTTTAAAATTGTGCAATATCTTCAAAATAATTTGAGGTATGATTCCTCCTTGTAAGATGTGAACTTACATAAATTCCAACTGATAACAAAAAATACAGTCCTATCATAGTAAAAAGCACTACAAAAATGGGAGTACCAAATTTATTAAGTGTCAGTGACTTCAAGATCATATATGCTCAGGTTCCTAGCAAAAAATATTGTTTTCATTCATACCATTGCCTCAAACACAGCATGGACTCAGAAAGTCAAGCTGTGCTCCTTTTCTGCTCATGCATCACCAGCAGTTCTGCAATTAGAACTGATGGACGGAAAAAGGAAAGAGAGGAAAGGAGAATATGTTATGGTATTTAAAAAGTTGAAAATAATCCAGCCAACACCCTGTGCATGAACCACAAAATGTAAAAACAAACAAACAAATCAGGAGATGCCCTTTAAAAACAAGCAGCTTTGCACAGTAGAAATGCACCATAAAAATTTTAAAAGACTGATGGAAAAAACTCTAAATACTTGGTATGGTCTACAAGATATATTCCTTAAAAAACTTAGGGTTTTCCATTTAAAATTAAGAATAGGAAAGTACAGAGTCTCTATGGGGAAATTCAGTATCGAAGTGCTGGAGAATTATCTCCCCAGGACAAACGTAGAAGCTCGTTTACTTGATACAATGTAAATTAACTAGGCAAAGAACAAACAATAATGTAGTAGAGAATCATTCTGCTAAGGCATAAGGGATGGATGGAGAATGAACTAAGACCATATTCTTCTTTTACAGCAGTAGCATCTGCAGTATTAAATAATTATATGTAGATTCCTTCTTTTTAATGACATAGTACTGAGAGGCAGAACCTGGTCCTGCAGAGCTTCTCTACCAGCTAACCTTCACATATCTGTAAGATACCCCTATCAAATTGTCTTTATATGGCTAAGTTCTACTTTTTGGAATAAAGCTCTCATTTGCTAACCTTACTACATAAGCATAAACCCTCTGGGGCATGGTAATGCCAAATTTACATTCCTGCTGTGCTTTTTATGCGTTTGTTTTCAAAAAGAAATGCTTATGCTAATACAGCAAAATGCTTGAATCAGCCCAGTATGTGTCATTTATATGTTCTCCTGCATTCTAAGGAACATAAACAAAAACCCAAAAAACTGTGTTTCATTGGCCTTAATTTCAGCATTATACTGAAGAAACCACAAGAAAATATTGAGTATTTTGATTATCTTTGAAAATTATTAAATATGATGTTCAATGTATTAGTTGTTAACAGCATACATTTCTCACGTTGCTTCTCAGGACGTAATCAGAGAAAAACAAATCACCAATACCTCAGAYATGGAAATTTAAATCTCCATAGCATATACATATTCTGTATCCTACATTCATATACAAATATTAGCATTCCCATGTGGACCTTTTCTTTATTCTTTCCCATTTTTTTTGTATTATGCAGTTCTGAAGTATAGTTGATGTACTGCCATTACCATACGAGGATATATATGAAATAAAAAAAAAAATGGGGAAAGGAAAAAAGAAAAGGGCAGGGAGGGAGGGGAGAGAAAGCCTTATTCTCTGTAGGAAAGCACTAGCAGGGAGTGGGATTCTCTGAGCAGTTTCTACTGCTTTTGCTCCATTTCCCTTGCCACCGAGAAGGCCACCCCTTTTGCCCAAAGGCCACCCCCGCTAGGAAGGGCAAGAGGGGACGAATTACTGCACGCACAGGGGGAGAGTCAGGGCTCTCCACGTGCCCTTGAACCACTGTCTGCACCTCCGTGGGTGGGGGGAAGAGAGCCGAACCTGGAACGCCCACTCAGGAACATGGATTGGTCCTTCACTATCATGGTTCTGCACGGAAAGCTGAGGGAAAAAGAGGTGCAAATCATCACCTTAGTTTGTAGCCATGAAAAACCATCTGTGAAGCTGATCTCATCCTCAGTTCTGTTGTTGCTGTTATATACTGCAGCCTGAACATTTGAGGCCAAATCCTCAACTCTGGAGCCTATTTCATGCTTCAGATAAAAAATTTACCAGTTGAGCACACTGAATACATTAATTTTCATCAAATTTTATTCTACTTAAAAAATAAGTTMAATAAAACCAAGAACACAAAGATAAAATTATCAAAACAAAATGTTTGACTATTATCACAAATGCATTGTAAATTATTCCCTCAACATTTTTTTCAACTTTTTTTCTTATGGAAGTTTCAAGTTTATGCTTTTTTTTTTCGTTTCCATGTTAAAAAAAAAATATGCAAAATTCCTTCTGGAGTACAAATTTGTATTTGCTTATAATACCATATCTATATAGCAAGTTGGAAACCTATTGTATGGAAAAGTTTACAACAAATCTTTTAAAACACRTTTCTTTAAATGATTCTTTTAATCAAGCACAGGAAAAAAATGGTTATGGAAGTAATTCCTTCAGTTTCTAATAACCTGTCCTGTTTTTTAAAATGAATTGTTAAGTACAAAGAAGAAGCTGCAAAGCTTTTATTAATGTGTGCTTTGCTRACTTAGCCCCACAGGAAGTTCTTCAGACGAACAACAGTAGTAGTTCAACAGCAATACGTGCTTTTAAACTTAAGCCTGAGCAGTATAGCAGGTTAATGCTACATAGCTACGAAGAACACTCCAGCGCAGCTGCCTCTCACAGGATATCGCTGAATTACAGCATGCTTTTTGCAGACTGGTTTACTCCGAAGAGAAACAAGCGTTGAGCTGTGCACCATGCGCTTGCAGACTTGCCATCTGCAGATATTATCAGTGGAACTGCCACGCAGAAAAACACATACAAGGTCTCATACGTCACCTGTGAACTGGATCGCATGCATCTAGGTTATTTCAGTAAGAATCATGTTTTAACTTACTCTCAAGGTCCAGATTGCCACTTTCCCTCTGCTTTTACATCACTTCTGTGTGTAAGCGCGACACTGTACTCCCCCTCCTGCTTTCCAGCTGGAGGAACGGTTAGACAAGGAGGCAACCTGAGAAGCCCACAGCAGGTCCCAGACACCGAGCAGAACTGGGCCCACTCACGACGCCGGGAGCCCCCACGGCCTCCGGGAGCAAGGCCACAGCTGGGGCAGCAGCGCTGCCCTGTCCTCCGAAAGCGAGGGCTAGGGAGCGCCAGCAGCACAGCCACGTAGACGAGATTAGGGCGAGATTTGAAASGAAAAAGCACCGGCGCCAATGTCATTTCGCCCCTGGAGATGAGTGCGGAACCATTTTGAGAGTGCTGATTCAATCCTGTTGCCTAATTCTGGGATTCTTGAGCCAGTTTAAGGTAAGATTTTTAAAGATAAATAATTAAGGAAGGCCTGTTATGAATGGGGTATGCAGAATCTCGATACTCATGTTCTGCAAAACGCCCAACTTTCTCAATGGGCAGACAGCACAGCGCTTAGACTCCAAAAGATTTAAAAGGTTACCACAACTAAATATACATGGACCGCACAAATGAAACTGAAACTGAAATCACACAAAGAACTGAAGTTTTCACAGTACTTGACATACGAAACATTATTTTCTAGCAAATATAAGTAAAAATAAGTTAAAGTTTATTCTACACTAGTTGGAGTTGTAATTTTCAGCATCTTTCCTCAAGTGGATCACACTGGGTTTTTTTTGTTTGCATTCTTTGTTTATTTAGGAGGGGTTTTTTTTGTCTTAAATTAGTATATGCTAACCTAATAATAGGGTATTGCTAGATTTTGACCTCAATAGGTACAGTCTTTACTCCTAGAAGAAAACTCAAAATCAACTTTACTTCTAATAATTATTCAGCTGATTTTCAAAAAACAAAAAACAAAAACAAAAACAAAAAACAAACAGAAAAAAGATTTATTGGGGCATCATATTTTCCATAGTCAAGATAGTTTAATAACAATAGCTCAGAAAATATTGTTTATTTCAGCACTAGGGATCTGAAACAACAAGAGTAGTTTTTTCTTCATTCCAAGGATTAACTATATTCATATTTCCAAAGAAAGATGATATTCTGAAATTTTCATTTGTAATCAAGCCTTCTATTTCATATCTCTACATTAAAATATGCTCAGCCATGTCATTAGATTTTCATCTAATTAATCAGTTATGCTCACTGAATAGCTAATAGTTTAGAAATAATGTCAAAAGATATTGCAATGCAAATATATTTATGTCAAACATAGGCATGCTCTGAATCCTTGCTAAACTTTAGTTAAGATTTTGTTAAAATTCAGCTACAACTAATTGTGTTACATATCTTGTTAAGCCTTATGCAGGAAAAAATGCATTAGTGTGAAGTCTTTTTTCTTTACTAAAGTCTGATTCTACAATTCCTGATTCTTTATTTTTTCTGAGTTTTTCTACACTCATATGCACAAAAAAGCAATGTACTTCCTCATATATGTCATATGGATTCCCCCTATCATTATGCAGTATAGGTTTAGATTAACTTTAATATTAGAGAAAACTGAATTTTAGATTTATCCTGTAAATGATATCATCTCCTGGTACATCAGGAAAGGTATGTAGATGTTAGAACGCACCAATAAATTTGTTAGTCTTTACCAGTTCAGCAATAATTCCTCCAATCTCCTTCATGATTCAACCACTGAAAATACTGACTCTGAACTATCATAAATGTTACTGCCAGATACAACTTCAAGAGTATTATTACTATTTAATGATATCCGATCATAGCAAATCAATGCATCTAGGCAAAAATAGAAAGCATGGTGCTTTGATTTACGACTATTTGGTAAATTTAGCTATGCTAAAACAATTGTTTTCCTTTAAAATTCTTTAAAAAGTTAAAAAGGCATCTTTTATGCAGATACTTGACATCCTCTGTATGTTCCCAATGACAGATTTTGTCTTAAAAATCACATCTTAATTCTAACGCCAACCATTCCTTAACCTATTTCTCTCCTTAAAACATGTACATTTAGAATTTACGATTATAATACAATATTGGGAATCTACTTAGTACAGACAAGGAAAAAGAAGAAGATTGTGCAACTGGACTTAGAAAAGGGAGGATCATGAGTCTAACCTTGTTATGCTATAGACAGAGGGGTTATCAGCACCAAGAGGTGCCCAAAATTTGAAAGACAAAAATATGGGCTAGATTCTTGGGAAAGTAACTACATGATAACTAGGATTGCTATGGAGATGGTTCAGGAAGATGGGATTATCAAAAACGTTAAGTATTCAAATGAGGTTGAGGACTCTTCATTAGCAAAGAATAAGATGACACTAGCTACATTAGGGAAAGCGGTTTCTATGGAAGCCATAGCAGAACCCAAAATGAATTGGGACAAATAAATTGCTTCAGGGCAAGAAAACAGTTTTAAGGGATATGATGAGCAATGATAGATTTTTTTTTTTTTTTTCCTTCATAAGGATAGGAGCTCAAGATTAGGGAAATTCACAGCACTATAACTCACAAAGAGACAGCTTTGTGAGGCAGTAAAGGAGGCAGTAAGAGGGAGATGGAGAAAAAAGTAAAAGGATGTAAGCTCTTTGAATCTATCTGGAAGGCATAGGTATGGAGGAAAGACAGGGAAAGAAATCACAGTAAGACAGACTATTTCATTTCTTTCTTTTTTTTTTTTTTTTTTTACAAAGACTTGTAAACTAGATTTTGTAGTTCACAGGAAGTGCCTGTAGGAGATTCTGCTAAAATAATCCACAGTGCTTTGTGAAGCAGTCATTTCATAGTAGTATCAAAAACCAAAGGACACAAAAGCCAAATATCTCAATTGTATTAAATGTGTAGTACCCATTTGTGGAGTATGATATAAGGGGTGTAATTGCCACCTGAGTGCATAATTACAGTGAAGCGGCACAATCTTTACATACAACTTAGTATTTACTTAAAAGAAAAAAGACTAGGAAAGTTTAGAATTGATATGTTAAAAAAGTGCCTTAGGTTGCACACTCAAGAAAGTCTTTTTGTACACTGAACAAGGGAGTAGAATATAGGAAATGCAAGATTATTGATAAAGCATCATGGAAATATTCTGAGATATTGTGAAAACTTAAATTACTTTTTGTACTTGAAGGACATACTCTATATTTACTGAGATCAGTCACGATACAAAATTTGGTTTCATTAATGTTATTACTTTTAAGAAGAAAAGTTATAGTAAAAAAGGATGAAAGAAAATCTACTCCACTTCTGAGACTGTGGATAAAAAGACTATCTTGTTACTTCCTCTGTTAAGTAATGCATCAAAAAGGGCTAACATAAATATACACTGCAAAACAGGATCTATTTTTCTGGGCTACATAATCAAGTGACAACAATTTTTCTTGTCTTTTTGATTGAACTATGACCAGAATCAGACAGCTGTATAACTAGCTAAAGACATATTCATGTTACACTTTATTTTTAGGTATTTTAAGTGAATTAAGCTGTCCTACTTTAACCATAAATGGAAAAAAAATACAAATACTAGCATAGTTTTAATATTATTTTCATACTTATGTTAAGATACTTTCTACTATTATAGAGGACAGAGTCAGTAGATGCAAATTTCACACGATTTTAAATCTTTAGATTTTTATAAACCTGTCAAAGCTTAGGAAGAAAATTTGTCATAATAAAAAAGTAGTTTTTATTGTCTCTGTGAATATTAGTGTTTAAATTCATTAATTTTGCAGAAGTTTATTACCGATGTTTAACCAGATTAATCATTTTACTAAACAGTAGTCATCAATAATATGTTTCTGAGAAAACAGTGCTCTCTTGCATTGCATACACATCTTAAAACTAGCAAATGCAGAGATTTCACTTGCTTTTAACAAAAGACATTCTAAGGTGATTCTGGAGTAATTCCAAAACAAGATGAATATGCAAGCATCTGTACTTGCATACACTGCATACTAAAAATGAAAATATTTTAGGAGAATTGCTTTTGTTTTAGTAGCAGCAGCTGTCCCTACAAAGACAATGGAGATTACTATTGTTTAACTGGAAATATTTTATTCTACTATTACCTCTCACAAAGATAAATCTAGTAATGTGAAAAATAAAGCAATTACAAATTGCTGTAAAACATTAATGATATTCTGTACCCATACAGTGACAGACAGTTCTGTAAACCAATAAATACTGTGTAGCCAGTTATATCTGAAATCTCATTTCATAAATAACAGTATATAGACAATAATCTATACGTGGATTTTGCTTTTGGTATCAGGACCTACAGCTTATTTGTTCTATGAGTAATATGTATCTTGGAGGGAAGCAGAGGCTGTTAAGAAATGAATTTCTACATTATTTGATTACCTCTGACTCTTTAGGTATGGAATAAAAACATTTTCCCTATTTTCCAGATGGTAAATTGCAGAATAGAGAAAGTAAACAGGTACCCAAGTCATTTGCTGTAGCACTGGAGAGATTGGAAGTCAAGTGTCATCAGCTTCTAAACTCTAGGCTATTCTTCCAAACTGAGTTCTAACAGAGTTTCAGCACCTTGTTCTCTTAAGCTTAGCTGAGGATCAGTTATACTGAAGTTTCAACATCCTACTTCTACTAATTAATAAATTCAAAAGTGAGGCTGAAAAGCAATTGATCAATCCTTATACAATCATATAGCTGTCCAAATGGTTCGCAACATTAGATTCTAATGAACACTCTTCAATTAATCCTGATCTCTGCAAATATTTATATTATTTTTAAGCATTCATTAAAGATATCATTTATCATTTTGCATCATGAAGCCTCTGATTAATAGTAAATCTCACAACTAGCAGCTTAGATAGCACCTTAGGCTTTTCTGCCAACAGGCTGTCATTATCCATTTGCTTTGTTTTTTCCACCAGTTATATCATGTACTTTGTTTCCAAATATACATTTCATTTTCTTCCAYTGGTAAACAGGAGTCAGAGCAGAGCACTGAAGGGAGCTTGGGCGGCTTGAACATCATACAGTTACAGCCCATGCATGTCTGACCCGAGGGACCACAGAATATTTCCCCTACATGCTACTCCACACCATGGGTCACAAGAGGGTTCCAGGTCCTTATGGCAAATCTGAAAAGTCAGGACACTGAACAGCCCTTTTCCTTTATTATTGTAAGAAGAGAAAAGACACTGAGGGCATACTCAAAGTCTTACRTTCATATAATAGCAATGAAATTAAATGATCTAGTCTAGTCTTTGCCTACAGTTTTCCAAAACAAAAATTATAAACACACAGTAGCAAATGACTGGCATTCTAAACAAATGTTCAACTAAAATTCCTCTTGTGTCAATAAAAAWGTGGGGAAAGGTTTATGACAGACTGAACTGGGAGCCACTCAAATTCAAGTGTCAGACACAATTTTTGCCACATTTGATTACCTCTAATGGGCAGGTTATAATGATATCACAGAATATGTACAACACATACACATACATACTTAATGTTTAAGAGTAAAATATTAACAGAATTATGCATAAGATCACTTGCTATTATGCATAAGATCACTTGCTTTATACCCATGGTACATAATTGAAATATAAATCACACTGGAAAATCAGCAGATTACAAAAATTGGTAATTAGTGTGGAAAGAAAATCAAGCTCATGGGGAGTTAGGAAACGCCACAAATATGCCTGCAGAACATATATTTTATCCCCTCATGTCTATAAATTACAATACAGTCTGTTAATTGCTGTTTACCTATGTTCTTCCCAGAGGTGCCTCCCCTCACCCTCCTATTCCATGCACAACATAGATGGTTTCACATAGGGAAACTTGCTCTGCATTTTGCTATACCATCATTACTTAATGTTTGACAGATAAATTATTTACTGCACGCTCTTTGGATAAAGCTCTGAAAAGAGAGTTATCCATTTTCTCCCTATAGCTCACTTCACTGTATGAGATAGGTCTGGCATACCCATCAGATACCTTTATTAAAAAATTCTTCCAGAGTAGTAACCAATCCTTTAGGGTACATTAGACAAATGATATACTGTACATATTACACACTTTTCTATCTATAGCATACTAATTGCATTCTGCATGGTGTGTAGAAATGATCTTGCCAGGAGGCTTTGCATAAGAACTGGAAAATACAGGAACAAAGACAAATCGTTGCAGGACACTGCTGTRAATGTGTGAGCTGTCTAAGGTGGTTACTAAATATCCTTTTTTTAGTCATTCAGGAGATACAAAATCATGAGCCTTGGAAAGAAAAAAAAAAGTAAAAAGAAAAAAGAATTTCAACAGATTTTAGGTGGAAATCAATTGTATCAATTTGTGAAGCACCCAAATTGCCTATGATGACAAAGTTCATTCCCTAATCTAAGGATTGTTTTGCGAATTACCTGAAAAATCACTTTGAATAAAATAAATAAGTTGTCTGAAAGCACAGACAAGAATCTAAGCTTGCCTTGCCTCAAACATGCAATCTAAAAAGCAGGTTACAGAACTATATTCATTTGGGAGCTCTCTATCTCAGCAAACTTGGTTTTCTTTTGTATTTTTGACCTGCAATGATTCATTTTCAAAGAGACAAATAAAGCATTCCTGTTCAACTTACTGTCTCCATCTCCATCTCCTCTCATCTCGCTTTCTCACCCCTGCAGTAGTATTGTGGTTAGAGCAGGGGGTAAAAAAAAAAAAAAAAATGCAGGTTTGGTTCACTACAGGCAACTCAGCACAGGCAGAGGCATGGAGTGACCTTGTAGCATGGGACAATTCCTTATCAAAATTATATAGAAAAGCACCATGACTGAGTTTTGAGAGACATAGGATCTCTGTTCAGATCTTTAAAACAGGAGTTTAAACAGTGCCTAGCTTCCCAGCTGAGCTAAGGAAGCARAGATTTCCTGAGCATGCATTTCCTGGAACCGGGCATTTCTGCACCGTGGATCACATGCGCGCTGCATTCGTTGTGTTCAGCAGGAGTGAAAACCTCTATATATGCACAGAACAGTTAAGTGATGTTAAGTTTGCCGAGTCCAACACACCCAGTCCACACCAGCTTTGAGCATACGCACGTAGACCATAGGCACACAAGTTCACAATGTCTCAGTCAAGCCCAGATTCTGCTCTGAACATCAGACTCCTCTAAAAGTTGCAGCATTGAATGAAAAGGTGCCCAAGTCCTTCACCACACCTAGTCTCACGATACTTATCCTTAAACTCTACTAAAAACAGTTTCAGATATCAGAGAAGCAGGACAACTCTCCTATCAACTCTCCCRGTTGATATCTCCTGTGCTCTGATATAAAGTCAAAGGGACAGAAGAGTGTCCAACACACTAGTGTGTAAACAGAAGCAGATGCTTACAAATTAATCAARACGAGATGTTCATCTGAAAATGACTGAAATCATTAGATCCTCTCCCTACTGCCATGTGTGTGTGTGTGGGGGGGGGAGGGGTCTTACATTTGTGTGACATAACATTACATCAGAGAAGTGTTTGAGATTTCTTAGCAACCTTACTTAACAGAAAGATTTAGAGAATGTTTAGCACACAATGAAAAAGCTGATATGAATAGAAGTGATAGATTGGCCCATGTTTCCTACCCTAGCTATTAGGATTGCCAACCTACACATTCCATTTTTGTATCTTTTTCAGCATTACCCAAGGCACTTAACATATTGAACGTTTAGACTGTTGCTRCCTTTTCTTTAAAAAAACAAAGTACGTGATAACAAAACATTCCTTTTCAAATTTTCTGAGATTAGGGTTTGTTGTTGTTGTTGTTTTGTTTTTTAATTGATTAGCATCAACCAGTGTGAGCACCAGCTAGCATTCTGTAACTCTTGAAAATGTCATGCAATTTATTGCACGTTCGATAATGGAGTTCAGGTATTCTCCATTATCTTTCACTCTCCATATGCAGTTAAAAGACATTACTTACAGGAATTTGGCTTAATAAAGCATTTCATGAGTGGAATCCAAAGTCTCCTTATCCTTCGTAACCATTACGCTGCCTTTCATGGCACTGCAGCTTTTTATTCTGGCTCTTACTTGTGGGAAGTTTGCTAATCTGCTGTCCCTCCAGAGAGTGAGCTGGGAGAGGAAAAAGCCATTCAGATTGCCTTTTTGCTGCAACAAAGTTATGAACCTTTCATTTTGCCATATTTCAAGATGAAAAGCTTTGAGCAGCTATTCAGTACTTATCCAAAAATGGCTATACTGATGTTTAATTCCCCCTTACATGATGGTGTTACTATAGCAACTAACCATTCTGATATGGTGAAGCCAAAATTACTTTCAGATTTCAAAATACCTCAATAGTTTTTGTTCACGCTTATTCTTTGCTTTTGCAAAGCGAGCAAATTGATCAAATATTTTAGCTAGAATACTATGGGGAAAGGGTGCGCATCTTCCAAAAAACACAGAAACTAACTCCAGAAAAGAGAAACCTCAGTAGAAGAGCTTGATTTTTTTGGTAAAGTAGTTAGGACATTCAGTAAGGAAGAGCATTTGGCCAAGTCCAATAAAAGTGAGCCAGTCCCATCTATCAGCTTCAAAAGTAAGAGGAGTCAAGCTAGAGGTGCTGAAGCCACACATTCACAAGAATAGTGTACTATTTTTCTTCCTTTATTCTGCTTGTTTTAGAGAAACCACATTCTATTTTGTGCCAGTAATCAGTCACCCTATGGTCTGTATTTGACCAAATTGATAGAAGTGAATGGGTTTGCTTAGACAGGGGAGGAGTATTTTATTGTTTGTTGCACACCCTTACTCTCCTGCAATACCACTGTTTAAAAACTCTAAACTTTACAGTAACTTTTAAAGGTAGCATCCAGTATTCCTTCAGTATCCCCTGGTTTGATCTATAACAAGTAACAAGTATACAAGAAATATTCACTTTGAGTAGGAGCCTACTTTCCTTGTGAAAGTAACATGCTTGATAGCTTCAGTGGGAGTCTCAGATGTAGCAAGAATTCAAGATA
Source organism: Rhea americana (assembly GCF_003343005.1). Lineage (NCBI taxonomy): Eukaryota > Metazoa > Chordata > Aves > Rheiformes > Rheidae > Rhea > Rhea americana. The sequence goes on from NW_028185184.1 coordinate 1,320,541, forward strand.
TGACTTATAAATATGATGTGCATCACTGGCGTGCTTCTCAGGGTAGATAAATATATAATTTTATCTGTACATACATATTTTCAAAGACTATTTAATAGGATTATAGTGCATTTGAATTCAAAGTATCTCATAATTGCTATACAGTTTGTAAAATATGCCAGAATCCTTTTGGGGAAAAATACCATAGTTCTACTTAACATAACATTAAAGATAAAGAAAAGAAGAACTGTGCTCTAATAAATGGTTCAGCATCATACAGCATTGCACAATTCTTGGGAGAGCTCTGTAGAACATGGCAAAATAAGATGTGCAGTTAAGAATATAAGGCGCCTGAACATCTTTAAGAAGCATAGTTACTCCTTTGCACACTCTGGTAACATTAAAAGTATTGATCTAAAAGACAAATTAATTTTAATATATAGCAATTTCAGACAGACAGTGGGAACAACCAACTCCCATGTGTTCTGTTTACATACAATTTCATGTTAATAAAAAAACTGGCCAAGTAGTCATTTAACACAGCCAATTATTGTCTACAAAAAAAACACAGAAAACTCTTCAGGCTCTTGCTGGCTACTCATTCCAGGTCACCAGAGAAGCCTGACTCAAAAGCAGGCACCACAGTCAAGCTAGAAGATCCACCAGCATCACACTGCAGCACACTGCAATAGCTGCTCCAGGTGCAGAAGGCAGTGGGAGAGGAGGTGCATCCTCAGCGACCCCTATATGTTTTTCAGGAAGACTCTAGACCGGAAGGGGACATGAAACAGTATGCAGGTACAGGACCATCTAGAAAGACAACATGGAAAACCCCCAAAAGTAAGAAAGATAAAAGTTTCTGAGGCAACACTGATTTTTGCAGAATAGAGTGTAGCAAATGGCAGTGATTGCAAGTGCTGAAGAGAGAATGGATTTTGTTGCATCAGAATTGAGTCTGTCTTTAGAGAGGAAAATAAACTGAGGGTTAAATCACTTCAACTTATCTGAGCATGAACCATCAACAGTCGTGGAAAATTCAAGGAAAGTAGCAAAATGAAAGTGAAGCAGAAGTGAGGAACAGTGAGAAATTGACTGTGATTTTGGGGGATTCATATATGTATTTTTAAAACTATTGTCAGTTTTCAGGTTTTCAGGCACTAAATCAGCAGTACAGTATTCCGGTTGCAAAAACACAAGAACTTCCTTCAAGGTTATTGTTTTATATTGATGGCACATTCCTATCTGCCTTTTTTAATGTTTTGTTAGCTTAAAATACTCAACCTGACACCACCTCTTGTAACACTAAAAAAACCTCAACATACCAAAACAAACAACAATAAAGCCAGAAAGCAAGAGGAAGATGTAAGCTTAACGAACAGCTCCCTGAATGTGCTGAAAGGTGTTTTAATTGCTCAGAAGTGGAGGGTGTTTGAGTCTCCAGTTTGGAAGCACACTTGTGATGATAGCAAAACGAAAAGGAACACTTTGAACTGTCAAGTGCCACTGCGTAAGCCTTTTGCAATGTACAATATGCAACATTTATAAAGGGCCTTTAGAAGAGGCCTAAATTTCCCACACTGTTTTAGCCTAAGGGCAAAGGGTGTTCTGTTGTTGCTTTTGATGTCACACTATACCATGCGCAAGTTATAGGTGCATATCAACATCCTGCATTGTATAATCCCACCATACTTCACTGAAATGTTAAGCTTTCAGCACTCTCGCCCACAATATGGTAATTAGAGCCATTCAAGCACTAAAACTGGCACATTTCTTTTCCGCAGAATATCACGGGTTATTCAGACATTTCACACCCCACCTCCTTCTCCCATTTTCTAAGTAGCACTAAGATAGATATAAAAGTGAGGATTGCAAATAGCATGTGCCAGATAAGACTGAAAAGCAGACCTTYATCCTCATTGCTGCTCTTTACCTGTAACACCAAACTCCAGCACTTGTTCTCTCCTCCCTCCCTTCTCTTTCCCCCCACATATGATAATGTAAGATATTCTTCTTTGATCTTTCCAAACATATTTCAAGCTCTTTTGAAGACTGTGTATATATAGTTTTTATAAACCCGTTTAAATYTTTTATAGTTTTAAAGGCTTCCTAAAGTATAAAAAAGGCTTTTAAAATTTAATATTCGCAGGGCCCATCCCCTCATGTCTATCTTCAAGCACACTGTGCAAACCATGCTGAGTGCCCTTGTTCTTTGTGTTACTTGCCTGGAATTTAATGGCTCCCTGCACAAGCAGCCATACAAATTTAGTTAGTAAGGAACACCTTGAATTTTTTCCTGCTAGAACTATACTTCTATCAATCACCACTCTGATTTTAGGGAGTATAAGGTGTGTTGTTTCTATTTTTATGACAGCAATAACAAGGTTTCACAGGGTTTTTTCTTTCTTAAAAAAGATGTATAGCTTTTATGAAGGTGTTAATGGATGGGTGAAACTGAGAAAATTCCAGGAAGTACTAAAAGCTTAAAGAATATTTTACATAGAGTAATTGCAACAGACCTGCTCTCTTAGTTAAGCTACCAATTTGAGTCTGAGTTATATTTTTAAATGTTTTTTTGTTACACAAACCCATATAGTCAGACTCACATGCCACTGAAAATGGCGGTCCTTTGTAGAGTATGTACCTGTGGTGGCTTTTTGGTGTAGTATGCAAAACAAACTGTGATTAGAGAACTAATGAATTAAGAATTATATGTACTTTCAAACTTCATGCACATTTTCAAATAAATATATATTGACCTCTGTGTCATATGGAGTATGTACACACACACACACACACACACACACACACACTGATAACAGTAATATATCGCAGCCTAGGATTCAAAGCAGTACAATGATGTTATTCCTCTGCTTCATGGCTAGTGGATAGAGATAAATGAAAACTGCAACATTACAGGTGAATTTCTTTGCAGCAATGTTGTCTTCTGAAGCATTCTGTTATAATGAATTAGATACATTGGGTCACATTCAAACAGCATATAATTCAAAGAGTTATACAGTTATATATGAGATCAACAGAACCAGAAGAGACTTTTATGAATATTTTCTATATATTTCACTATTCAGTAAGGAGGAGATGTTATTATGATAATTAACCAAAAGTTAAAAAAACAAACAAACAAACAAAMAAAACCCCACTTCCTAACAGAAATTAAAAGCCATAAACTATTACAACAGTATAGAGGGTAGATTCTTTATTTCTCTCAAGGGTATCCTCTTAGAAACATTTAGTTCTTTACCAGGAGCACATAGAAAGTCTAGAGAGACTCAATGTGAAAGCAACACATTCCTAAATAGCATCTCATTTGTGCAACAGCTGAAGTGTCATAGAATTAAAGTGACTTGAACAGAGACTTTTAAGCACTTACACACAAGGAGAAAGTCATCCTGCCATTCAAACAACTAAAAATTTGCCTGATATATAAATTTATTTTAATATTCAGAATCAGCACAGGATGRAGTGCTTGGAAACTCCTCTCTAGCWGTAAAGTGAATATAATCATTCAACAATGAACATAAATGGTAAAGTAAGTGACCGGGGTGCTGTAGCATTCTACATATTATTGTCAGTAAATGATTCTTCCTCCTTTTGCACTTTAAGTCATCTACATAGTCAATAACAGTCCATTATGTATTATTAACACCACCAGATTAACTATAGGTTATCCCACATTTCCATTGTACAATGTGACATTAAATGTTCAGCTCATTTTAGGTATTAAGAAGGTAGTTACCCCTCCCCCCCCMAAAAAAAAATCCTTGCAAATGCTTTTCAAGACTAGTATTGATTTTACAAACTCTCATCATTTTCGCTATCAAGCACAGCAGTCCCCTCTTGTTTTCTAAAGGTGTGCGTGTGGGGGGAATCACCTGCTCTGAGACTGCTTATGGCTTTACTCCATTCTGCATCCCTGCTCAGCAGGCAGTACCATTGCCTTTACCAGCACCTTCTTCCTACCCTGATCCTCGCAAGGACTTGGAGAGGCTGCACATGAGCAGGTTTCCAGCCCTGATAGTCAGCAGCCACAGAAGACAAGCTTGCTTCGTCCTGCTCATGCTCTTGGTAGAAGACCGCCCAGGCCAATTTAACATACAATAAACCAAGTAAATCACCACTTTGCCTCAATCCAGCAATTTCTCTGATACTTGTTTCACTTCTTGCTACTTAAAAAGGAAAACACAAAGCAATTCCCATATTCCACATTTCTATGAGAAACTCCTCCATATTAAACTAGCAAATTTATAGAGGCTTGATGCTGAAACCGTATGGGAACGCTAGGTAACAGTCTTTCTTTTTTCATAGGATTTTCCTACAATGTTTTATACCATAATGATTGCTTTCGCTTTGCTCTTCTGAATTGCTGTCTTCCTTTGTAATCTGAGCCCTGATTCTTTCACCTCTGTACACCGAGATTCACAACATATCCGTTGCTTCATTATCTACGAGCCATATTGACACTAGCAATAAGGAAAGTGGAGGTGGTAGGATTTTGCTTGTCAAAGCTGGCAGCATCAGAATTGCAAGTATGAGCTCCGTCTAAGAAAAGAGCTCTTTTCTTTTGTGCTGTGCAGCCAACAGCATTTGTCACTAGAGTAACACAGAGATAGAAGCTGATGCTTTGTTGCTGAACATTCAAAGGTATCTATTTTCCTCTCAAGAGCTGTAGTGACTCCCACTAAAAATCAATGAGGCTTAAGCAGAGCGTAARGATTTCATTCCAAGACCTGTCCCATTTCCTTGCTAGCCCACCAGAGAGGTGGCTTCCTTTGTGCAGGAAGCCAACATTTCTTACAAAAGCTCATAATAAATCACTTGAGTCAACCATGATCAAATGCTAAAATTACAGATAAGTCTATGTGTGTGTGTAAAAATAATAGTGCTGCTAACACAAGCTTTTTCTTTTTTTAACTTTAAATATAGGAAGCAGTTACAGCAATCGTTCAATGTAATAATACTTTTTTACTGAAATGTCTGCTAAACAGCATTAAGGTGATCAGAATATATAGCACATATTGAAAAAAAGTATTCTTTGATTAAAAATATATACAGAGCAAAAGTAAGTTTGCTTATACCTTTGAAGAATTTTCTTGCCTTATTTAGATCAGAAACATTCTCCAGCAAGGAATTCTCTAGAAGAAAGTTACTTGAACTGGACTGGACAATACAACACACGGACCTATTTAGCTCTGAAAATTAACAGTATTTAGCAACATAACATGCATTTTCCTTTCTTGATATCAGAATTCCATATTTTACTTATTTCCCTTATTATTAAGCTACCATTTATAAGTCTAATAATCAAAACCAGTGATGACAAATTTAAGAGTTTTTATTAATTTAGGAAGTTTTTCTTAATGCTGGTTTAATTCTGTTTACTACATCTACAGTCAAACTCCTGCACTGATTTATATTTTCTCATGGCCATTTGCCATGAGAACTGAATATATTTCAAAATGTTTCCATCTTCTGTCTACCGAAGCAGAGGTGGAAYATAATAAAGGAGCAGAGAATAGTTCTATATGGAGAGGTGGAAGTGGAGACAGAAGAGTGCAAAAGAATGAAGAGGAACAAATGAAAATGAATTCTGAAGCTGCAGTAGAAGAAAAAAGGAATTTCAGTCAATGATTTGTAGAAAAAAGTAAAACATAAGAAATACTTATGGCAAGCATTTTTTTTTCATGCATACATTCTTTAAAGGCAATATTTGCATACTTTGAGAATCATGCAGAATACTCTTCTGATCTATTTTCAAAGTTCATGCAAATACTATGTGAGTCTGGCAGAAATTGTTAGCATGGCTTCAACTGACTCCATTGTTGTTTTAAAACAAAATTAAGGCTTGTTCAAGACTTAAATAGTTTAAGATTTCTAATGGAAAAAAAAAATCAATAAAGCCTGCATGCTATCAAGTCATTTTTCCCTAAAAAGGTAAGTTAAATTATGTTTCAGGAGCAATTAGAGATGTGGTCAGCTTACACAATCTCAGTCTGTTGACCAGACTGTATGATCAATACAATTTTGTTTCATTTTGGACAAGTAATAGAAGAATTACCAAATACTAGATGGAAGTGAAGCAGTGGAAATTAATGTGTTTTTCAGAAACTGAAGGGAAACTTTTGCAAATAATTTTTATAAAAAAAATATCTCAAGGAAGGAAAAGAATCTAGGCAATGAAGGACTTAAATTTAGAGGCAGAGAGCGCAAGAAGCATGYCAGGAGTGGAGAATATCACAACGTGCAATGAACCAACCGTTCAACTGATGAAGCTCACTTACACATAGGCCTCTTCTTCCTAGATTTTCCTTTCTCTTGCTTTAGCTTTAATTCTTCATCTCCAGAGACAAGGAAGGATACTGCCATGCCAGAGAGGCTTGCCATGGCTTGCACAAGCATGTGATGATCCAGTGAGCATTTGCCCATATGCACATGTCAATTGTCTGGCAAAACTAATAGTCAAAAGTAATAGCTATTTGGTACTTCTGATTGCCCTTTTCCTCTCAAGCAGAGCTACTGGGGGATGTGGTGGAGAGAGTAGAACTTTGTCTTCTAAGTAGATCCAAATGCAGTTACAATTAGACATGAGTTCAAAACTGCCACATGAACCACAGGTAAGTAATCTTACTGCTTTAGGAAGCTAGGCTTAAAATCCATCGGAAAAGAAAGCATGAAAACAGTTATTACACATAAAAAAAACTTAATTTGTATAGTGCAGTTGAAGTGATATTTATCTAAACTGATAAGTACATAATCAACATCATTTACATCAAACTGGCATACGCAAATTATAAACAAGTGAAATGTTAGAGTTTAAGTATCAATGTCATGTAAGTCTCAGAAAGGTATACACAGCTTCTTTAAGGTAGTTCTTTAAAAAGAACAAAAACTATGAGAAGGTAGTTGAATATAAGCCAAATTACTTGGGGGTGGGGGAGGGCATGTTTAAGGTTATACAGCAGTTATCTTTACAAATATTTCTCTACCTTACCTAAGACTTCTATCACATGCCTGCAAAGTTGGATGCTCATCAAAGAGTATAAGGATTATATGGTATTGCTCACCAGTACATTTCAGTGACATTTGACAGACAGCAAAACTGAGGCTGCAGGATGTGAATCTACATGAGGCTGTTCAGCAAAGCAGAAAGACAATCTGAGATTCTCTAACCCCAGTTCTGGGCTATCCTGTATTATAGGCTACTTTGACCAAAAGACCTAGCTCAGAATTTTTTGTTGTTGTTGTTTTATTTTAAGTGTAACAAAACATTTTACATCAAGACAATTAAAAGTGCAAGGGGGAAGGGATCAACACAATATTAAATAGACACCTAAGCTTTTCCAGGCTAGGGACAGCTGGCTTCTTTCCACACGTTATTATTCTCTTTCAAGTCGAGGGAGCTGTTTTACCTCCAGCTCTCTCTCCTCAGCTGGTTCTCCAGTAATAATTGGGGCAATTGGCCTCTCTCCACAGCAAAGCAAAAATGACTTAAAGTCTCCTGTCCCCCTCCCTCCCTATCCTGAAAGGCTACAGTCTCAAGCAGATAAAACCAGAAGGAAAAGAAAGATAATATAAAAAGAGCTTTCATATTCCAGTCATATCATGCTTCCTTCCTTGTACCACTATTGCATTTCCTTCTGCAGGCAGTAGACCATCTGTTACATATTTACTATTCCATACTATCTACAAAGCCAATTTTGCAGGAGGAAGCTTGAACATTTAGCTCCTCTTTGATGTCCTTTTAGGCACAGATGTCCAAGTGGACCTTGCACTGGCACAAAAAGGGGAGAAATCACTCTGTATCAGTTACCTTAATGAAACAGAAAAATTGCCTTATTAAGACAAAACACAATGGGAGAACTGAGAAAGCAAATTTTCTCATGAAAAGAGAACACTAACAAAATTCAGCAAGCAAATACACAAGCCTTCCTCAAAACCTTTTAAAGCAGAAAACCACAGTACCCCTCAAATGTATCTGTAGCATAAGCTAAACTAATGCTGCTACTCATTAAAGCTGCTCTGAAAAATGAATCTCTGGGAAAGGCTAGAATTAAAGGGTTTGTGTTTTGTTTTCACTTTTCTTGAATTATTGCTAAGCATTGCTGCTTAAAAATTTCTTATGGAATAGAAATTCCAAAGCATTTAATTCAGACCTATCAAAATATATTGATTCAGCAGTGCCTGAATGTGATCATAACAGAACCTAAATAGTATTAAAATAAAGCATTACTTTTTCCTGCAGTGATGGAAGCACTAGCAGAAAAGCCAGCACAYGTGCAACTGGTAAGTTTTGATCATCTCAAAAAGCTGCATTACAGCACCTGCTACCTGAAACTTCATTGCATGAATGACCAAAGTCAAAATTTATGTTATGTCCCATTCTGTTAACCCTCAGAAACACAAGAAAGGTAAGGCTCTCTGTGAATCAGTTGTTTTGCACCAAAGGAAAACCCTCAGTATGCTCAGCATTTTAGCATGCATTCAGTTACCTGCCATCTAGGGAGGCTTCTAGGATGCATTGGCATGTACCCCATCCATCTTTCGTGACACCTTTACGTGATCAATATCAAGCAAGCAAAACAGGGAGCAGTCCTTCCGAAAAGGCCCCCCCAGTTTCATTTGCTTCAAGGACAGTTTGGATTTCAATTTTCTGGCAGAAGCAACCAGTAGCTGGAGCGGATCTTGGGAGCACAATGGGACTGGCCAGTCCCAGGAGAGYTGGGCACAGCCATTGTATAAGCATATACTTGCTTGCATATAACACGATTATGTTTTTTTAAAAACATCTACGCACCAAAATATACTTAACTACACTTACTGGAATAGTGATGTATTACTTCAAATAGATTGTACAAGGGCAGAGTATATCAAGGAGAAAAGCATGCTACATTATGATCACTTTTCCAAGTAATGTAACACAGCGTAAACAGAGCTCACAACATAACTCACCTACAGTTAATGACTTCACTGTGAAAATAATGCTACATTTAATCACATTTTATAGGCTAGGTGTTCTCCTGAGGTACATTCATACCTACATGTACATATACACAGTGCAGGAATTATACAGTATATCTGAAGGAAAGGGAAAAATGATGCCATGATTCTGCACAGCTGACAGATGCAAGTTTTCATAGAGGTTTTAAAGAAGTGAACCTTTCACCCTTAGCCTATGGACAACCACAATTGTTGCCATTGACCCTGGAAAAGATATTCAGCTTTCAYTTTAGTTTTAGAAGTGAATCTTCAAGCACATTATTACATTTTAAATCAATACTGCTCTGTCAGTAATCTTTCATATAACATAGCTCCAACTGGAGTAAAAGAAGAGAGCAGCTTTAACAAGACTGAGAAGAAATTCCAGTGCGTTTAACAGTATCCTTTGAACTGAATACTTTTGTGGTTACTCACTGATGATGAAGTGTGCAGTTCTTCAGATCATTATGCAAGGTGTGAAGGTGAACTACTGCAGAGAGAGAAGCAACTGATGCTCACGAGCTGAAGCTTTCTCTCCACCGAGAGCCATGCACTGCCCGACCTCAGGAGCAAGTCTGCAGGGGAGAWTAGAGTGTAGTAGAGGACCAGCAAGTGTGACCACAAATTATCTAAGTCAGTGGCCAACTCAGAGCAAGTGTTAGGAGTGCATAAACTGATTTCAGTTACAGAATAGCTGCATACGTAACTGAATGAAAAGATGTAATGGGACAAAAACCCAAAAGTCTCAGTGTTAAATGAAAACATCTTGCCGGGACTATTTAGTCCTATTAGTTACATAGATGATGAAAAAATAGGACTGTCTGGAAAATAAATTTAATTCTGAAAGGATTTTTTTTTTCTCTCCTTTAAAAATAGGAAGAAAAAAAAACACTTTCAGAATTCTTTGTGGGGGGGCTTTTGGGGGGTGGTTGGAAGAGTAAATGAGAGAAGGTAGAGGAGGAAAAGAAAGAGAAAGATAGATCAATTTATTTCCACCCAGAAATTCATTAAGGAAGTGGCAAACTGATTAAAAACCTGAATCTAGCAGAACTGGTTTCCTCCATCCCAGTGCATGCCTTATCCTCCATGCTACAAGATTACTACTAGAGAATGAGAGAATCTATCACCATACTTTTGACAATATCTCATCAAAACTGACATTGCCACAGATGGTGATATTTCTGTTTATGATCATACTTAACTAGAAAGCTGATAATGTTAGAGTTAAAAGGCAAATGTTTGGCATAGAGTCAAAAAGTTAACTCAAACAGAAGTTTGGGGGCATCAGAAATGTGCTGAAGTTAATTAAAAAAAAAAGAAAGAAAGAAAATGGTGCCTTATATTACCATAAGCCAAGGAATTTCGTCATCAACACCATTTCTTATTCTACCTTTTGCTTTGTCCCACAAACCATTATTTTTGCTAAACTCCTGTACTACTTTTTTAAAGCGTGACACCTCAGAAGGAAAGCTTATGCATTAAGATGGAGAAGTAAACACACACACACACACACACACACACACACACACACACACACACACACACTCATTCTGCTTTTTTAACTCTTTCACAGCTCTCAAGCAGGTAGAGTGGAGAAGGAAGAAAACCTTCTATGAAGCCACAAGTAGCTGTTGAAATGTTATTTTCATTTCTGGAATATACTTTTTTGACACTGAAGTGCATTGTGAAATTATTATCACTGATTTTTGTGTATAATGCATATTTACTGCATATTTGACAGCAGCTGAGGGCTACATTTGGACCTTACTATCATAACACCAATTCTTATATTGCAAATCTCAAAATACTTGGTGTTCTTCCTAAAAAAAAAAAATCAGCTCATGGAAACAAAGTGCTTACATGAAAATCTCATTTAAAACAAAAATAAGTTTCTAGTCCTTATGATTGCAAAGTAAAGCTTCAAAATCTGATTAGAATCTATTATAAAGCTTCCAAGAAGGAAGTAGGAAAAGCTAACATTCACTCTAGAGCAAACATTAAAACTCCTGTTTTAAATCTACCTCATGACTTTTATTATGCCCTAGTCATTTGAAAGTAAGCAGATGTGTAGACCACTCTTTAAATTTAGTGCAACAGAAGTAGTCATTAAAAAAGATTAATTTTGATATTCTGACTTGCAAGCTTTTATTTACTAGATTTTATTTTCACAGAGAAAATAAAATTTTCTATTTGGCAGAATTGTTTCCTCCCAAGCATGCAGAAGTAAGCAACACCAAAAGTGTCTGGGGTATTCTTACTGAAGAAATCAGGGGCCAATAGAAGTCAGGGGCCAATATCAGATATTCATCAGATATTTAGAATTTAGGTGGAAAACTGTTTAAAACGTAGGCATTATTGCTATTCTACAGATTTAGATCTCATTTATGAGGGGGCAAGCATCAATACTGCGGCCCACTCTCTTGTTACAGAAATCTGCCATTGCAAGAGATAAAGTAAAAGGTGCCATATACATCAGTCAGGAAAACAGCACTGATTTCTAACAGAACGTAAAATGCGTCGTGTGGGCAAGCAGTACAGCCACCATGATTCACTACCTCCTTCTCCTAGGGAGGCTTTAGGATTGTAAAGCTGGAACCCTGTAGAAATCAAGGGGAATTAAGACATTTAACATCTTGCAGAATCAGAGTTACATTGCAACAGCTTCTACAGAGGGACTTAATCAGTCGAGAACTGCCAGGACCTCTAAAGGGAGGTTTGCAGAGTTTCATTGCTGGGTCAGCTTTCTTGACTCCTCATCTTAATCAAGACAAAATGCCAGATGCCATTTTGAATGACAAGTCCCTTGGTAACATCTCTGCTAATGGGGATTTATTGTGAAAGCAGCATAATGAATTGGACAATTTTGAAGTCAGTTGTAAGCACAAAGGCCAATAATTAGTGTTTCCAACTTCTGACTCTAGAAAATTTACATAGTCATTGAGCTGACATTCAAGCTTTCATGACTGAATTAAACATTTACAATGAGGTTGTTTTGCACATAAGGCAAAAAAAATCTAGTTTCTTGTAAAATCTATTTACTTTTAATATGAAAAAGACCACAAAATAATTCATTATTCACCACATTAGATTTTTTATCACCAATTTAAATTCCACCCCTGCTCTTAGAAAGTATTCTACGGTAACAAGCTGCCAGAAAGTAYAGAAACAGCTTAAGAAGCCTAAAAAAAAAACAATGTGTAACTGGTAAAAAAGTGCTAAGGTACTAGTTTCTTGAACGAATAAGTTGCTTGTCAAGTAACTTATTATGTAAATATATTTTTGCCATTCTTACATCATCTACATTTAGGATTTTCAGAAGGAACAGGATCATTAAACATATCTTGACAATATCTCTATGTCAGCACAACTTTAAACCAAAACTTATCAATGTTTTTCTTTTCTTATGAAAAATCACTAGGTCACAAGCTAAGTTCAACTGGTGATGTATATTAATGCATCCAAAATTTTAAGTCCAGATTAATTATTATAATCACAAACCTTATTTGTAAGTGAGAAGTGTTGGTACAGATATGGTATTGAAACAAGAACAAAACTGGCCTTGGGACAAAGTTGCTGAAATAATAGTACTTAAATAGTCTTTACAAAAGGCAGAATCTTAGGAGCAGTATCAAGCTCCTTGAAGTAATCAAAGAGGATAACTGAGATTTGCTTCTGTTTTTCAGTGCAGTTATCAGAGTGACCCAAGCATTACAGCTCTTGATAGCACGAAAGGACAAGGCAACAACMATCCCAAAGACGGATATCAAAACAAGAGGAGATGAACTAAACATTTCCATGACTGAGAAGAGCACATTAGAACTTTCTTATCCCCTTTCTCCTGTATCAAAAATATAAATAACTTCTTCAAAAAGACCGCTTTTGCAGGTGCAGAAGCTGACAAGAAAACAGAGAAGGTTTTCACTCACCTCTGAGAGCAACAAATGCTGAGAAAAACTCCCCAGAAAGCTTGCCACGCTTGCCATTAACATACAAATGCTGCTCAATGTACAGTGCTGCACAGCTATCTCAGAGTTACAGCCTAGAAGTATTTGGCTCACCAGACAGAGTTACTCAGTAAAATGTATTACTTAGTTGTATTTCTAGAGCCATTATTATTATTGTCATTGGAGCTAGCTAGAAACACTTCAATATAAAGATATGAAGATTCAGTGAAGAAAAACTTCATATAGCAATGCATGAAATCTGATTTCAGTAGCTTTTTTTGGATTTTCTTAGAGGAGCTGTCTTGGTTTCATCTTGGTGCAAATCATTTTTGCAGCTCARAAGTTTTGTAGCAGGTTAAAGCACTTTCCCGTATAATTCTAGATGTACAGTAAAGCCGGATAAGCATCTCTTAAGCGTATGTGTGAAACTTGAAGGACTCTCTTAGAAAATAAACGAACAAATCCAAAAGAGTCACAAATGAGTAGCCAATAAGTTATGTGGCAGAAAATCTAGAAGACCTTTTAGGAAAAAGCCTGAAGAAATAAATTTTATTAAGTAAAACAGGCAAACTAGAGATTCAATTTTCAAAGTGATAGCCTGTAACACAGTCAAATTACCCCTTCCACAAATTACTTTGACATTTTGAAATATAGCTTACCAGTTTCTGCTGACTATTGGTGTCTTGACAAAGACAGAAGAATGAAGTATTTTCTCATGTAATGGGATCCTGAACACAATTCTGCTATATAGATAATATCCATCACTTCAGTTTGCTAACATCTCAAAGGAAAAGAGAGAGATATTCTGTATTAATTTACATAAATTGTATTATTCAGAATATGAAGTAGGTTATACAATTGCATACTATAAATCTGATGACCTGTCTACTTTAATATATGTATTTCTATGTTATCCAAAATACTATTTTGCTTAAAATAACACTGTATACCAAAATGTTGATGGATAGATTTATGTGACAGTGGATAGATTTATGTGACAGTGGATAGATTTATGTGACAGTGGCACTGACAAGAATCAAAAAATGACACACAAACATAAAGCACTGTGCTGCTCCTGAGCAAATAGTTCTTTATTAAGATGCAAGTACAAAATCAGTTTTCCCAAGATTGACCTTAAGAAATTTTTACTTTTTTCCTGATTCAAATTTGCACTGCCTCTTTGACTACTTGTCAGTCCTCTTCCTTCARTTACCATCATTTCATGTATCTATCTCCTTGAACTTCTTAGCATTTCTTTTCTCCTCATTCTTTCAAATTTAAGGCAATATCTTTTATTTTTTATTTAATGGATCTCAATGTAATTTCCTGTAACTGCATCACAACGTATAAACATATACTTTGTCTAAAGCATACCAGTTATATCAGTAATCCTTTATCATGTAAAACACATGAGAAAGACTAGGCACCTTCTCAAGAAGGATCCCCTGTAAAGCAAGTTTGTCTTGCTGTATTAGGAAGGCATTAACCATAGCATGTTAGATATCTTTGCAACTAAGAATACTTCTGATATAAAACAAACTAGCCTGATTTGACTGACTAATGAAGTTCGGACTATAATTTGTAYTGTCAGTTCCTTCAGGAATCACTCAGAGTTTAAAATTGCTTMTTCTAATATAAAAGAACTTGTAGTAGTGTCATGGGGTTAATGGCTTTACTGGCAAGTAACTTCATGTTATTAAAATATCTCTGTACAAGTCCCACAGGTCATGTGGTACTGCTTTATTTTAGGTTCGTGTAGCCTGGGGTTAATCCTTGATGATCTTCCATTTTTTTCTGCTTAATACCTATCTGTGAATATTGCTAACTTTTCCATATACATAGAATAACCATGTGCTTTCCTCTCAATGAGTTATTAAAAAAAAAAAAGTAGAAATCTCCTGTCTTAGTCTTCTATATGCTCCTGAATTTTCATTACCATAATATCTCARTACTTCACAGATTTGTCTTCACAGTACCACTCTGAAGTAAAATAGTGATATTTCTCCCATTTTGCAGCTGGGGAACTAGGGTTCTRAAAAATTCTACATGATTTTGCCATGTAACTAGGGCAGAACAGGAAAGAATTCAAGTGTTTATAGTTACTAGTAAGCACTACTCTAGCAAGCTAATTATCTGCCTTACTTAATAATAAGAGACATAACAAGTAGGTRGAAGTTTAAAGCCAACATCATGTCAAATCATAAGTGAAACTTCACTACACTCATTAGCTTTAAAACAAGAACCTGATATGGAGATGTTTCATCCACAGCTCCATAGCTCTTATGAAGGAGCCTGTAAACATATTACACAAGCCAAAGAGCAAACTTCTACTTTACTGTGCATTCAATTTCTTTGTCTTTCTTCTATACAAAAGACTAGGAAGTCTGCAATTTTTAGACATCAAGAGTAAACCAAAGCCAGCCATTGCTGTATACATATATATATATAAAAATAAAAAATATATATAATTATATATATATATATATATATATATATATATAAAATTATATTTTTATAATTGGGCCCCAAGCCATATCAGTTAAAGAAGGCTTTTACTCAGAGTTCATAATCTTAGATTTTTTAAAGGAGATTTTTACACTACAACACTGCCTTCAGTCAGCAACAGATCTTCCCATCTGCATGTGGTCAGGCAACAATTTTTCTCCTTGGTAAATGATTACGTGGCTGCCATTTGCAAAGCATGGGCATGGCTGCTGCAGCACTTGGTTTTCAAGAATGAGAACAGCACTGAAAAACAGCAAGTGGTTAAAAACGAAGCACCTCACTTATCTTGCTGTGTGATCCAGGGTGATTTAGGCATGCTGTCTGTGATGCTCCAAATGCTAATCTGTCTTTTCACTGAGTCACAAATAAAATTCACATTTTTACAACTAATTTGAAGATAGATTTGTAACTACTAAATCTTGCACAAACAGTCCCTCTATACTAAGACCCAGCTGCAGAGAAAATACATTCCTCAGCTTAGCTCTTCAGTAAGTCAATGGACCTAATTCCTGTTAAGTCAATAAAACAGCAAATGAATACACCTGAGAAGCTTTTTTTTAAAAAAAATCCTTTTCCTCAGTTTGCATGTGTTTTACTAAAGCTTTCCAATGAAACAAACACTTTCACCAAAGAAAAAAGACAAGTTTCTTACAAGAGAACAGCCTTGAATAGAAATTTCATTTTTCATCAAAATTTAATTTTTCAGTTCTATCCCACATGTAGATGAGAACCTGATATATCTTTCTGCCTGGCATAACTGATTCATTCAGCAACAGAACAGATAGCACTCAGCAAAAAGCCTGAGATASAGTAACAAGGCATGTAAGGACATCTCCATTCTGATTTTAGACCATTATGTTCTAGAAAGGCACAACCTGAACTAGAGGGTCAAGCACAGTTTTCAAGAGAGCTCAAAAGAATTTAAAAGAAAAAAAAAAAAAAGAAAAAGAARAAAAAAATAGGAAGGAGCTATCCTACCTCTGAACTCCCAGAGAAGAGCAGCTTTTCCAGAGCTTGCCATCCCACCTAGCTCGGCCTGAGCAAAGGTCACAGCTTCTGCCCCCTCTCAGGTAGCACCCACCCTAAAAGGAACTTGGACAAGCAATACCTGAAAAAGGTAAGTACATGAGCTTAGGCCTTACGCATAATATCAGAAACCGAGGCAAATTTCTTGTACTTTCTCTTTTCCGCACTACAAACCAACACAGGGCAGAGTCAAAACTTGCTGCTCCTCTGGGAGGATGTTTAAAAGTCTTCCTCAAACTGAAACAAGTGTGCTGCACACAGCAACTGCTGCGTGTTTGCACTAAGAGACTCATCACACAAAATCCGTTCCAGTGGATTGAGGTTTAAACTATAAGCACTGGTGTGGAAACCGCTTGCTCACAGCTATGCTGATTTCTATTTAAACTTCCTTTGATTACTTTTGCTTAACACAAAGTTAGCGAGTGCATTGCTCTTTGTGGCAGCACCCTGAGGATCTGCTCTTTTATTCTTACTGTATCAGTCCAATTTGTTATTTGAACCAACTAAAAGCCTAACCTTTCCATTTGTGCCAAATTAGTAGCAAGATATGTCTTCTGTTCCCCATCACTGAGAAACGTTTTATTTGCCCCTGAATCTAAAAAAAATCCCAAACCCCCAAACAGATGCTTCATTAGATGACACCTGTATAATTGTTCCCTTGTTGCCATGGGAAACTCAGCTGCTTATACCTTTGAAATAATTAGCACTCAAGCAATGAATGTTGCTTATCATAAGACCTGGCTGAATAATGTTTGTCAAGCAATGTGATGAATTATGTCATAATAATCATTTGCATGAGCTTGGGGTTGCCAGATTTTTTATTATTTGTTGAAGTGTAGCAACCTATTCAGTATCATGCAACAGGCAATTATGACAGTTTTTGCTGCAAAAGTTTAGAATAGGGAGATCAAGAGGAGGGAATGACAAAATAGTGCCCACGGAGAGCATGACAGACAGTTGACTCACTTCACAGTACAGAAAAAGTCATGATAGGTTTTATTTGTATTATATATTTATCATTTTTAAGATTACACGATCAGATTAAGAGATCACTGTAACAAAACAGATTCAAAAGTATGCTAAAAATAAAGTCAGTGGTTATTTTTTCAAAAGGCCTAAAAGATTTGCATACGCCATTCCAATACCAGGTCAGGGGGAATATGTGCCTGACTTCCTTAGTTCTACTTTAAAAAACATCGCCTTTATCTTACCACAAAATCAATAGCTTCATTGCCATAGAGAYGAGTATCAGATCAGTGTACACTGTTGTGATTTGTCGCTCACCTCCTAGGAGCTCTGCACGTTCTCCTATAAAATCATAAAGTCCTGATTACACGATCTTCGGACTTTTTAATTGAGGAGCACTTGTTTCAGTAATCTTTAATGGGGTTTGATCAGCATCCGTGATTATTGGTAGCAACCACCGAGTCTATGAAGATGATTCTTTATCTTTGGATTATAGACTGCACCCTGCACCAACACAGCAAGCTAGCCCTACGCTAGCTAACCCAGCACTGGCAGTGTGAGCACCGTGTGGGCTCAGCTGCCTGAATAATTCCTCAGGATCACAGGAAGATTTTGTACCCTGTATCAATCCCCATGAGACTGGAAATTAAGAAACAGGTACATTCCCTGGGTCTTCCACAGATTTCTTTTGTGAATCCAGGGAAGCAGCTTCCTGCTGACTGTTCAATCATTCTTCATCTGCAAATGGAAGAGATAATATCTCCCTCTCATCAGCTGACCGACTTTTATTACACTACACAGTATACACAGACTGATTTTTATTATACTATATCTAGAGCAACCGGACACTCAAAATGGCTGGTACAAAACTAAGCTTACAACATTACTAATGCCATTATTATCATTATTAGGGCAACTGCGCTGGAGGGCTTCAGCCTATGCAATTGTCAATCAAGAACTTTTCTCCAACATTAAGTTCATGAGAAAAAAAAAATCTAAATATAGCAAGAATGCTCACTTTGCTTCTGAAGGGAACATGAATCTAGGCTGTTTTCTTACACTAGGACTTCTGAAAGTAGCACAGACATTTATCATCAGCCCTGACATTATCTCAGAGGAAATCTCTGGAGTTCAAATATATCTGTATATCTTGTTTAGGAACATCTGAGACTACCTTTTATAAAAAGCAAAGGTGGACATGCTTGAAATCTTAAATATTTCCAAAGATGACAACAACGGTTTATTTACTGCTCAACTAATTATTTTTATCCAGTTTGCTGTAGCAGTTCTAAATGGACTTAAAACACACACACAAAAAAAGTAATATTATAGTACAATATAGGTAGCGAACTTCAGTGGAAGAAAAAGAAGTTGACTAAAGCCTGGAAAAAGCTATGGAGGAATATAAAGGTTCAGAAAGGCTTAGGCAAACAAAATCTTAGACAACAAGACCCTCAACATAAAAAAAAAAAAAAAAGAAAAAAANAAAAAAAAAGGAAAAAAGAAAGAAAAAGAAAAAAGAAAAAAACTAAGGGAATTTTCTGAGAGTGATTTTTACAGTCAGATATGTGGGTCAACAAATGTATGAGAGGAATAATGAAAACCTAATTTTCAATATTTAAATGAAGCAGCATTAAAGAAAATAATACGAGATCAGAATGTAGTCCAGTAGTTCACCTTTCTCCTTCCTCTTGATCATTAGAGGAAAAAGACCAGTGTCCTCCTCATTTTGACTTAAGCAGCTGGGTAGGCCATAAAAATTGGTGGACATCACATACCAGGCTGCATCAAAAGAAAGAAGGATGTTCAAAGTTACATTTTTGCTCTAGGTAGAGCTGAACCTTAATCCTGAATGTTACGCTGCTTGGTTCTTCTGTTAAAAAAATTTCCATTGACATTTACTGATATGAAGTACAAAGAGAAAAATTACTCAGGCTTTGCAATTCTGCCTAAGTTTTTACACTTAATATCCATGTGCACTTAAATGATTGCTATTTTATCAATTACCAAGAGTTAAAAATTTTTAAAAGCTTCCTTAGACACAATTTTTTTTTTTAAGGCTGACTTAAACCTGAAAAAAATGACTGTGCTGATAACTGAGCATCAAGATAAATTAGAGAGCTAATAGAATATAAAAGTGTTTTCAGTTTCAATTTAATGGGTATATGTTTACAGTGAATCGTTCAGGATATACACGTTAAGAATTGTGGAATAACTTCTCAGTTGAATCTCAAGTTCATTTTGTGTTTTTTTTTTTAATTAATTATTATTGTTAGGTGTGAGTTCTGGGTTTTATATTTCAATGGGAATTTAGTATTTGTTTTTTAACTTTACTCAATGAGTATTAAATGCAGTAAAGCCTCTTGGATAAACGAATATATACTCTAAGGACTAATTTTATCCAGTTACTAATTTGATTCTTTCACTGTATTTATATAAATAACAGACAAAACTCTGGACTAAAAGATTATTTATTTTTGCTTCTTTATTTACATATGGCTCACAGGTACCTAATTAGAACATTTCAACTTGTGTCAGGTTTTTCCTTAAAGGAATAAAGAGAACAACATCACTCATTTAAAAAGAAGCAGGATATTGGGGGAAAAAAAAGCAAAAAAACAAGCTAATGAGAAAGAAAGTTAATCAGCCTGAAAATGGCTTATGCTAAAAATAACTAAAAAAAAAAAAAAAAAA
>NW_028185184.1:1340875-1499397 GCF_003343005.1 Rhea americana
TTTTTTTCCATTTAGGTTTAGCTTTCATTCATGGTTGGAATGTATGACTAATATCTTTTTGTCTGTTCCTCACATGCTGGCTCCTTATTTGTTGATGAAATTTTCTCCATTTCTTGTGGCCTTCTTTGTGCAGAGTTCTCTCTTTTTCTTTTCTTTCTTTTTTAATATTCCTGCCATTGAATAAATATTTATTAATCTAATACTGAAGAATGCTCTGGGCATACTAAAGGAACTCCTGAAGCAGAGCTTTTTGCCAGGATTCTCAAAATTCAAGGTAATTAATGCAAAGAAAGTGAGGAAACTGTGGAGGCTCTTCAGGCATGTTATTGCCTGGAACTACGGAGTCTCAAAACCCTGAGTTAGGTAAACCTTTGCTAGCCCTGATTGGAAAATATGTTCATTCCTTTCTAGGATTTCCTATGATTTCCTTCTCGAAAATTCTTACCTTACTGTGAAAAAAGCAACGGTGTCATGAAATAATGACATTTGGAAATACTAATTGTATGCACCTTGTAGTCCCGTGCAGGAAGTGAAACTAGACTTTCTCCTGTCTTCACACATTGCAAAACTTTACTCCTAACCACACTAAGTTTCCCATACTGTATATTGATCTTGTCTCAGAATAGAGAAAGAGTAGAGATGGTTCATGAAGTTTTTACTTGGATATTAAAAATAAAGGAAAAAAAAAACTCAGAGTATTTAAATTTCTTCAAAAGCTCATACAAAGGCATTTTTCTAAAGTGTCAGTAAGCTCACCTATTGCCCTGCAGTTCCAGCCTTAAGAAGACTGTGCCTCAAAGGTGCAACTCTGTTTCTGAACTGGTCAGACTGTAGGAGAGAGCAATCCAAATTGTATTAGAAAAAAAAAATACTAGCCAAAATATACAATCGTGAATACTGTGCAGCTAGTTATGATTTGGTGTCAAAATCTGCTGAAAAAGTGACAACAGCAGCAGAAGATTAGGTTCATGATTTTAAGCATTGACCTAGTCATGGATGACTTGCATTCAGTTATTGCAGCTGTCTGAGATCTGAATCCAAATCACCCCTTCCCAAAGCAATGCTGTAAATCTAAATAGGAGCTTGGTGTATGGGACAGTACTATTTGTTTTTCTTGGATGTAGTTTTATTTTTCATGGAAAAAGTAAACATTTTTTAGTGATCTAGCTTCACAATGTAATGAATAAACTATTTACCTAACTAGACATCTGAGTTACATGTCCTGCTTTAGAAAGGTATTTAAGCATTCTGCACAAATGAAGAATTTCAACAAAATAAATGAAGAGTATTTTAATTCCAAAATATCCCAAAGCGTTCTTATTTAAGTATCTTCTGTAGGATTCAGATGGAGAATGGATTTGAAAGATGCCTTCTGCAACCTGAGTGGATATCCAAACTGCTAGACTAATAAGTAAAACTCAGAAAACTGCTGTAATGCAAACAAGGTCTAGATGCCTCATTTCCATTACTTTAACTGAAATAAATATGCACAAGTCTTGTTTCATGTTGAATAAAACCAATTTTCATTATAAGGCTAATTTATTTATTTTTCCATTTTAGTAGGAACACTCCCTTCCTGCCTAGAATTCTTCACTTCAGTTTGCAAACTCCTACAAAACTGGTATCCCTCCTATAGCCCTAGCATGGAGCTCCAGCACTGGGAGCAGTTTTGTAGCGGTTTGGCAATGTCAATATGCAACGTTTTTACAGCTGCTGCTGCTCCTTGCCTCCTAAGTGGGTCATTTTTTTCTCTTTGCTAGCTTATAATACGCCAAACGACATGGCTCACTGTATTACACTCAGTATTCTGTCTTTGCTTCTTAATTTCCACTGCCTTCCTTCCTGCTCCTGGTGCAGCGTGTCACGTTGCTCATACTGCTCAGTGTACGTAACTGCGGACACAACGCCTCTTAATGTGCGGTAGGATCCATCAATATGGGGTCAGGTCTTACATCACAGAACCAAATGTTAGAAGACTATTTTACCTACACAGGTTTCTGAACATTATTTTGCAAAAAAAAAAAAAAAAAAACATGCAACGAAAATAGGATAATTTGCTGAGCAGGGATTCTAAGCAAACTCAATACGCAGCAGCCAGCACACACAAAAAAATGAGTCTTGAGTTGAGACAGAGCATCAATTATCTTTTCATTTTGGAAGAAAAGAATGGGTTGAGAATGTAAACTTCATCTCATCTGTGTTGTTCTTTTTCCTTCAAAGTTCCTAGTGAAAGGAATTGAATATCCCAGTACTATCAGAGGTTCCCACATCTCAAGTCTCTGTTTTTCCTTCTTCTTCAGTGCTTCCTATCCATTGTCATTTTCAATGTTAATTCTCTAAAATTTTTAATAAAAACTTGTGTGTTGCCTAGCAAACATAGCTATTCAATACTGACTGGGCAAATTCAAAGAAATTAGTTAAGTATCTTCCCTTTTCTTCTTCTCTCCAAAAGACATGCCTGCTACCCTGGCAGTGATTGAAGGATGGCACATCACACACATGCATTTATTCAGTGAAAAGATCTGGCATAGCATTTGGTGAAAAAGTAATTACAATCTATGTTAACACAATATGCATGGTGTACCATTGATTGAACATTGAGTTATGTTTGATGTCAGTCATTTCTGAATTTTTTCCCCTKTACTGACTGCATATATTACCAAAGTGCTGGGGGATAAAAAAAAAAAAAGAAAGAAAATGAAAAAGAAAAGATGGAGATGTTTCTGTCGTTCAGAATGCAGCAGTTCTGTGGGTCTTCTCTTTAGATTACCTGTTTAAAGGCAGGAAATAAAAATATTGCTAGCAGTGCCAAAAGGTTAAGCTGTATTTATGATTTTTTCTGGTGGATTTAAGCAATAAATTAAATCCCAAAACACTATCCCAATGGAGGAGGTCTCTCCCACTGTGAGGCACTCTATTACCTTTTATTTCCCAACAGCCATGTGTAGCTAAGGCACACTGCAGTGATTCTCTGCATCCTGGGACCAAGGCTAGAGGAATATTATTTAAGGCACCCAGAATGTAGTATGAGATTTTCTCAGAATCAATAACTTAATACTTACTCCTTGATAACTTTCATTATAAGGAAATTTCAAATTATATGTGTTTACTAATATCTGATCTTGAAGTTTACAGAACACACATTTAGCAGTGCCTATTTATTATATCAATATTATTTTATCTGATTATTTCATGAAGATGAAAATATCAAGCACATCAACTACTTCTACACTGAGTAAGTTTTTAAAACACCAGTTTTTCAAATGACAAAAAAAAAAAAAAATCTCAAAAAACCTAAAGCATCTGTCAGTTTATTTCAACTGGTTCATACTTATTCACAACAGATGGGAAGGTTTAATATTATGTACCTTTTCAAGTTTCATGTTGTTTAGAAAGGCCAAATCTCTTTAGAGATTTCAAGGTTACTGTTGCTTTCTTAACTATTACCCATACCTTCATGGCCAGCTGATTCTCTGAGGATATGTGATGAGCCAGGAGGGGATGTACTATAAGTTAATGCCTTCTGTATCATTGAGCCAGTGACATGGTTTATGGTAGCATGCACAGAATATCTCTGAAATCTCTGGTAATGCTAATTTTTTTTGTCCCTATATAAAGAGATGATATTTTTCCATAAATCAGAACATAATTTTTAAAAAATCCTTTGGAAACTAACAAAGTGTCTGGAATCCTGTACAAAATCTTTAGTTCTTTTAAGTCCTGCTAATAAATGTGGCCTTAAGGAACCAAACCAAATCCTCTYTCCCTCCCCCACCCCCGCTGCTTGAAAGGTCCTTCATGACTCCTTGGCCAATGTTACCATCACTAATTTTCCCATATAATGGGATTTTTGGTATATCATCAAACTCCACATCCTTTAAGACTGTCTTATAGGACACAGCTATTTCTGTATTTTCTGTTGCAACTGGGCATTTTGCCAAATATCTAGCAGAGAGGATTTTCATGCTTCCAGAAAAACAACGGAACACACGTGCATATATTCATAGCAGATCTGAGAATGTGCAGAGTGTACAGTGAAACTGATTGTACTTTCACACTTTTTACATAATAAGTAGTTCATCCATCCAGTGCAGAGGACATCTATCCTGTATCAAGGACACCAAAATTCTTAATATAGGTTTACTTTCTTTACAACAATCAAGAATTATGATTCTTCTGGCACTCAGAATACGTCACATCTACTCTGCTTGCAAAGGGACATATTTATATAAATTCAAGAGTTCTAGGGTACTCGTAAAACATGAGATATTTCTCAGATTATTTATCTTTGGTAACAGCAGATTGTCCAGAGTCATATACATTTAACAGGGTTTAAGGTCACTGCTAGGAGATATGGAAAAAAAAATGTGTTATTTTTGACTGCTTGCCCATAACAATATAGGTGTGTTTTGCTTGGCTATCAGATGTTGTCAGCAACATTACTGATCAAAAGTCTAATTTTTTTATTTTAAAATTCCATTTGTTAGAAAGACTGACTAGTAGAGTAGACTCACAAATCTCAATATCTGAACATAGTAACAGGCTGCTTTTTTTGGCACACTGCATTAGCATCCTTGCTGCTGGACAGTTTATTTCCTTCCATCTTCTGTATTTCCTGTTCACATACTGTTTTTGTGACATAGCTAATCACTGTAATATCTGCTGTCTTTCAGAACAGAATGCATTTCAGAAAGGTGTATCAGAACAACAAGTAAGTTCCAAAAAATGGATACAAAACATTTGTATTTAATTCACTGCTACAAATGTACTTGCCTCCCTGACCAGGGACTAGAATCACACATGGCTGTTGCTCTTTGACTTACCATTTACTTTAAAATATTTTTCTTGAATAGAAATTTATCATTATATCCTAGTTTCAAAAAGACAGGGTTTCAGCTGGTGTCCAAAGCAATAGTCAAGCTGACCCCTTGTAGATACTTGGTTTGGAATCTTAAATATCCTGTTACTGGATATGATGAATTTTAGAGGACAATTACAGAGCATCTAATAAGCATTATACCTGAATGATCACTTGTTAGACCTTCACAAGTCTTTTCTCCACAGTATGTGCTATAGCTCTTTCTTATGTCTGTATTTCCTACTGAATGAGAAATTGTTTGTTCTGCTTACTGAGGAGATTAATGTATATCCCTACAGATTAGGAACTGGTGAGATTTGGATAGCTTGATGCAGTAAGATACTGATTTGGCAGAATGTTTAAAAAGGGATGTGTGTGTTTATCTGACTACTAAGTTGTAAATTGACAGCAGTGAGAACTCTGAATGCCCTAGAACAATCCCTAACTCAAAAAAATGGCTGTATTATCAGTAATGGCTTGAATTTTAGGCAAATTTAAGAACTGTCTTGTTTCATAGGGCTAATAACAGAGAGCTATAGCAGAAAGAAAGGTAGACAGGAGTTGAAAGTTTTAGCAAAAATAAAATAGTAACAATAGTCTCACTCTTTTTAGAGCAAATCTTCATCTCAGACATCTTTCTGTACTTCTCTGCAGTTTAATGTTTTAGGTATTTAAAATGCATTATGTGCTTTTCATGCCATTATCTTGATTTCTTAGCAAAACCTACATATTATCCTCAACAAGGGTATTTTGAAACATCACTGCCTGTATAGTTGTGATTGCTACAGAGATCATGAACTCGTATCAACAAAGGGATTACTCATTCATTAGGAATAAAGGATGCAGACTCAAAAGAGTGTTTGCAACAAATCAAGACAGTCACGCCTGTAATGCCTAATAAACTTAAATTTTAACCTGTTTAAATATAATGAAGAACAGAATTCACACAGAAATAAGTCACTGCATTGCCTCTCAAGCCTCCATGAAAATCTCAGCTTCTTCAGCAGCTCAGATCATTGTTCATGAAAGATTCTGAGACATTTCTACCTGYTGTGAAACCTAAGCTGTTAACACTGAGATTATACACATCTTTTCATATTTTCCAGCTATGTAAAATGTGGCTAGGAGGCACAAAATGCAGAAAGGAAGTACAAACATATAACAAATGGGCACAAAATTCATAATCATGTAGAACCTTAAGTGCTACAAAAGAGAAGCTGAAGTTTGGCTCTTGAAGAGCTTTTGGGTCAGCAAGACTTACTGAGAGTATAGGACAGAAAGAGAATATGTGCAAGGAAAGACATTTACAAAGGACAAGGGTAATTTGTTTTGATTCACTTCAAAACAGGTCAAGCTCCTATTCAGGCCTGTGGTACCTTAAGTCTCTGTTTCCCTGCATTTCTAAATAAAAAATACTTCAAAACACCCAAGCTACATAGTTTTAATGGTTAGGTTAGGTAATACAAATCCTATCAAAATACTTTGCCCTACCACCAACCTATGTATATATTTGGTTTTGTATTCCATATTGTTACATTAAAATCAATATATAGTTGGAYGCGTATAAACACGTCCAAAACAAATCATCAAATTGACAATGGAAAACACATGTGAAAAAACAGGCCAGTTTGCCTAGACAAGCAACTTTTCAAGACAGCTTTCCATATGCATACACTGCTCAGAAAAGCTGACAAATGGCTCTTCTCACCTTCAAAGTGTTGATTATAATTTGTATAGTGAGTGGATTTGTAAGTGTGCGTGTGTATACTTGATAAACAAAAGCATATATAATAGATATAATTATAGATATAATAGATTTGATAAACAATAGCATATATTATAGGTATGTACAGAAAAGAGGAAGCAAGTATGGTTCTTTAAATACCGAAAGGCAGTAATTGCACTATGATGCCTATATTTACCATCGACTTTTAACAGTTTCATCTACGCCTCTTTAAGAGACTTCAATGCATGGTGCAAGACTGTATGTTCATATAAACAATATTCAAGACAAAAGCAAAAATGTGCACATAGGCTATCATTAATGTAGTCTATGAATATATATTCACATTGCATTCAGTGTGAGTTCAGTAAAAGCTGTTGTGTTTCATATTACCACAAAACAAAGGCTATTCAAATACTGTTAAAAAAAAAGGATAGAACCAAACTCTACCTCTCTGTACGAACTACACAGGCTCAGGTATATAGTAAAACAGTTTCTTCATTCAGTTGATCAGCTAGTAGAGAGAAATGATAGTAAAAAGAGACTTCAAGAAAAATATAATATCAATGTTCATACCAAGATGTATGTTTTAACTTGTAACATCCTCTTGTGCCACTTCTAGTACAATATGGTAGAAGTTTTTTTTTTTTTGTATATCATTTCCATACATTTCTTTATCTCCTTTGTTTGAAACAATATTCTGCCTGACTTCTGCTTTTGTAATTCTATTGCATTTCCCATGGAAAACTGTACAAGCACAGGAAAGCTTCTGAGCAAGGATGCTAGCAACATACCGTGTAAACTGATAGCTCACTTATACCCCTGCAAATCTAACATTACACATACAAAAATGAATATGAACCCTCATTTGATCTAAACTAGTTGCAAGACAAGCCATTACCAATTTATTTATTTGTAAACAACAGAACAATGTTGGTCCCTCTGTTTTTTGAGCAGTATGAGTATGTCAATACAGTTTGATCAAGAGTGTTACTGACTCGGATTACTTTATTCACTCAGAAGACAGCAGTTAAAATGAAGAATAAAATCAAAAGCAGCTAAACTGTGCAGCTAAAAGCAAAAGCAGCTAAACTGTGTCCAGTTCTGGACTCCCCAGGACAAGAGAGACATGGAGCTACTGGAGAGAGTCCAGCGTAGGGCTACGAAGATGATCAGAGGGCTGGAGCACCTGCCCTATGAGGAACGGCTGCAAGAGCTGGGCCTCTTCAGCCTGGGGAAGAGAAGACTGAGGGGGGATCTTATCAATGTGTATAAGTACCTGAAGGGAGGGTGTCAAGGGGACGGGGACAAACTCTTTTCAGTTGTCCCGTGTGACAGGACAAGAGGCAATGGGCAGAAATTGAAGCACAGGAAGTTCTGCCTGCACGTGAGGGGGAATTTTTTCCCTGTGAGAGTGACAGAGCGCTGGAGCAGGTTGCCCAGGGAGGTTGTGGAGTCTCTTTCTCTGGAGATCTTCAAGGCCTCCCTGTCTAACATGCTGTAGGTGACCCTGCTGAGCAGGGAGGTTGGACCAGATGATCTCCAGAGGTCCCTTCCAACCTTATTGATTCTACGATTCTATGCTTCTAAAAATCAAAAGCAAAATCCAAGATTTTGCCTTGTATCTCATTAAATAAACTTGTGCAAAGAGACTGTAAATATTGTAAAGCTCAGAATGGCCATATAAGTGTTGATAACTTCACAAACTGCAAGGCAACTAAATGTTTTGTCATTTTCTCTGGCATTTTCCTTGTCTTTCAGAAATAATGATTTTTTTTGGAGGTAACAGAGATCAGATATTTGAAAATAATTTTTGGGGAAGTAATAAAGATCAGATATTTGAAAATTCTGGTGATATTGTCTGGATTCTATTCAACCATTGCAGCAAAAGTTTGACTATCTCAGCTAGTGCTCAGCTAATTTAACCACAGTGTTAAAACTGTCAGTGGTACCCTTTGTGCAGTAATTGACTGGTGCTAAGGAGCTTCATGACCTTTGAAAATGCCAGCTCCCGAC
Source organism: Rhea americana (assembly GCF_003343005.1). Lineage (NCBI taxonomy): Eukaryota > Metazoa > Chordata > Aves > Rheiformes > Rheidae > Rhea > Rhea americana. The sequence goes on from NW_028185184.1 coordinate 1,349,473, forward strand.
CAGGACCTGATGTAAAGTCTTTGCAAGCGCACACATCCTTGTACAAGATGTAACTGCTGCAGCTGTCACACTCAATTTTTTTTTAATGTCAAACTCAGTTTGTCTTGTGTTTGGCATATTCAATTCTGTACATACTGGTAGATGACAAGCCTTTTTACTTACTTCATTTAATGTTTTTTAGAGATATAATGAAAACCATAGTGTTGAAAAGCTTTTGTCTAAAGGTTGAAGAACAGTATCTTCTGCCTACCTACCAAGGCTTGTGTATTGGTGGTCATCATCTGAAATGTCTGGGAGTTTCCYCTTTGTGTTAGAATGTTAGTTCAGCTGAAGAATTTTCAGCATTTTATTTCACAATAACATATAATGGAAGAGTTTTTTTTTCTGGCTCCCATAATGGTTTATGTCCCTATTATAATGAAGTTCAAGTGAGCTTTTTATGATGAAGAGGTGCTACTGGGGAAAAGAAATCTATTCATGATCTAATTTTATTAGTATCATTTACATATGTTTCTCTGCATTACTATATCAGACACCAATATTTCCACACAGAGAGCAAAAAACAACATTAGGAAAGAACRTGAATCATAGGTAAGAGGAGGTTGTATTTCACACTCCAGATTCTGAGCTTAGTGAGAAGTGTTTTAGATATTTCTCAGGAACACAAAGGAAGCAGTCAATGTCTATTCTTACACATCTGATACCTTTGACAAGCATTATAATTCATTCTTAAGAAAGAATGAAAATAAGCATGTGTATTTAACAGCAAAATACATTATGCAAAGAAAGCTTCTCGTAGCACGGGAGATAGAAACAAATGCAAATGTAAACAGAGCTATAAATACAGAGCCATAGAAAAAGAAACATTATTTTTCCAAATAAAGAATAGATTTTGGGGGTTTATCAGCTGCATAAAAAAGTAATAATAAAGTTAATCAAACCCTAATTTAATTCCACATTTTTATTCATTTGGGTTTWTGTGTTTTTTTTTCTAGCTGAAAACAATGAAGTATCTTCTCTTAACAATCAGAATATTTCAAATCCACTTTCCTCCAGAAGTTGATATTCCCGTAAGAGTATGGGTTTTCAAAATGGACTCTTCTGTTGTAGATATATTACCTAGAATACGTTAATATTCATTTACTCAGGTGATAGAAAAAATGAGAATCATAACCTCAGAATTCAGACAATTGTCTGAAAACAGGATATTCCAATGCCAGACTGTGATGCAGTAACAATTCATGCAAAATGACAATACTGCAACAGGAGTGAATATGGTAACTCATCTGGAGAACCTTGCCACACGGGTTTAGCACAGCTCCCCTGGAAAGTGGGAGCCATGGGACCAGCTTCCCTGAAGGAACAACATAGATTTCTGGGCAGTACATAAGATGGAAGGCTGCAGAATTATCACAGCTTGGTTGCAGAGACCGAACTATAGAGATGAAATGTTTGTCTCCATCAATATTATTCAGTAGTTTTTTCCATACCTATGAAAAATTTTGTGACATTTATTTCCCAGAAAATCTTTACCTTTACAATAACAATCAGTGCATTTATTCAGATCCATCAGCTGAGCTCTGAACAGTTTGGCAATTTCAGTTAGGACAGGAATATAAATCARACCAATGCTAATGCAAAAATTTACCTCAGAGATGAGTACAGCATTAAAAAATAAATTATAAAATAAAAGTGATTAATACAATCGCCTCAAAAAATACCAATGTAGTTGATAACCCAAGAGGAATCAAGTACAAAATTAGAGAAAGATAAGGAACTTTTCCCTTAACTTTTCTCCATATTGTGCCTTCTCCAACCCAGTAGCACAAATACTTCACATATGGCATGTTCAGCATTCATGATGACCAAACAGGATCCTCATTTTTGTTATGATCACATTCTAAAATATCATCAACATTTCATAAGCCTCAAAAATACCTTGTAATCTATCCAAAAATTTCTTAYTTTTTTTCCTACTCTAGCTCTTATATATATGCTCAATTCTAAACTACAGAAGTAACAACTCCTGTGGACCCTCTCTTGCTATTATATTCCTTTTYGTCTTTCTAAGATATTGACAGAATTATTCTCTAAAATAAAACATTCATATTTACATTTTTTTCCCATACTGACAGAGGCTGAGTGTCTGAGAGTACTCATTGATGACCTACAATCCTTGAAATTTAATTGACAGCACCATCATGTTCCTTAAAAGTATTAACAGACTGTATTGAGCTGTTCTGCAGACGCATTCTTAACCAGAAAATATAAAATCAGAAAGTCTTCTTCAGTTTGAGCAATAACACCAAACAGTCTGYAAACCATTTGGAGAAGAGCTTTCAAGTTAGAAAACTATGTGACTTTTATCAAAGCAGTCTGTGCCACTGCTTAACAGAAACATTTTTTTCGGACAAACAGGTTTTTGCCTAAGCTTTCTCATATGTGTTGTCCTCAGCTAAGATGGAAATTCCTGCTTAAGGTCTCCTTGAGGAACCAACACTTATGTCTTTTACCTTCTACATATATTTTCCTATATTACTTATATGGTGTGTGTGTGTGTGTGTGTGTGTGTATGCCATCTATATTTATCTCCTCAGTTTCCACATAAAAGGTAAACTTCTTTTTTAATTATTATTTTGATAGGTTACTAGTAAGTGTTCACATATCAGTGTATCTCAGTCACAGTGTAAAAATTGTGTTACGCTGTGGTCAAACGAAGGGAGGATTAAGGCAAACTCTGGAATTGTGTACTGCATGAGAAAGCTGTGTAGGACCTGATGGAAACTGAAACCTAGGAGAGAATATTCAGCACCTTCTCATTCCTCATTCTTTTATTTTCTTTATTCAACAAGGGCTGGAAGGACCTTGCTCATAGAGGTGCTCTACTGTGCTAAATATGTACAGAGAGTAAGTTAATCCCTAAGTCAAATACTCTGTCTTCAGACAATAAAGACAACACATAAAGAGTTCAGAAACTAGAAGGATTTGCTTAGTTAAAATCAGAGCAAACTTGAAGCACCTGCAAAATGCAGCATTTGGGGCAGGCRGAGAGGGACTGGTGCAAGGTCACAGACACAAAGTCAAGCAGAAGAGACATGGTTTTGAGGTTTACTTCTTGCAGTGTCTGGCTAGAAAACTGCCTATATAATGTATATATAGGCTTTTGATCTACAGCTATCTCACAGTTAGATAATAGATGCAATATAGCCATGCATTACTGTGATGACATGCATCCACASTACTGCCCTGAATTCCGTGTGCTGAATATTCCCCTAATTTCTTCACTATACCACTCACAGCCAGGAAAGAAATAAAAACTTAAATCTCCACTGAAGGACTTGAACACTGACAGCATCTTTTAGTTCATGTGTTCTGAACTATTTTGTACTCCATAACCTATATTATGCTAATAACAAGAATATGAATGCAGCTCCATATCTGAGACCCACGCTGATGTAAATAACTCACTTTCCATACACAAATTCCTTAAAGTTAGTATTTGATTTCAACTCTATGAAAACACAGAGAAAAAGTTGACAGGTTTATGTACAATTACTTATATAAACCAAGTGCTAAAACCAAAAAAGTTAAAAAAATGTAGAATTAAAATCAACAACCTAAGAWACAGAACAGTTTGTCAGAGGTTAAAACTAGTTTCTGTGTATTAACAATACAACTTTTTGAACTCATATTAAAGCAAAAAATATTTAAATCTCTGACTGTAAACGCCTGATCAAAAAGCCACTGAAGTTAATCAAAAGACAACCATTGACTTCAAYGGGTTTTGGGTTAGTTCTTTTGTTTATAAAAGTAATGCTCTAGTAATTTTGCTCCTTCTCTTTGAAGSATACGTTACATGATTTTGATATATTAAAAATCCTAGTTTCTGATGTTGTTTAGTTTGTAAGTTTTCATGAACAATAAAATGTTGCGTCAAAGCTACATCTTCATAAATGTCATACTTTAAAATAAGATTTGTTTGCAGCAAAATCTGGGACTGTACTTTCATCATGAGATTTGGKCATTTAGTAAATATTGCCAAGAGGMTATTTTGTTAATATTTCCTATAGCAATGCTTGCTTTTTTGTGTGTGCTGGATATTAGGCAAAACCTCTGGAAAGAAAAATACTCCTTCTAAAGAAAGACTTCTATGTTTCAGAACATATTAGAAAGAATGTCTGCCCATCACCACAGCGACCATCTTCTGCAAAACACAGCTGGCAATCAAAAATGCCCTCTGAATACAGTCACATTGCACTGCAAGTGCTTTGAGCACCACAGTGCTGAGAGTGGAGGTATAAATTATCTGATTAAAGGGATTCTTCCTGTGGAGCACATAAGCAAACATCATACCTCTGAGGATCCTTTAGAGGTGACTGCTGAGGTAAACTGTCTGCTATTGAAGATTTTGTTTCTTTAAACTTGAATTTACTTGAAATACTGTTTTTCCTTCAATATCCTTTGATTGGTTTAAATTCACAGTTATTCCTACTGCACTCCCTGCTTTACAGGCATGGCCTAGCTTTAAAATGTTAAAAAACTGCAGAGCTTTGTGTCAGTATATCAGCAAATAACATTAAGCACAGTAAGTGCAAGCTGTGTAACAAGCAAATGTTAATTACCAAAAAAAAAAAANAAAAAAAAAAAAAAAAAAAAAAAAAAAAGTGAGAATGTGGCTCCAAGTCACATGAAAAGATGGAGAAGTGAAGGATGATATTTTGAGCTAATGTTGGGGGGGGGGAAGAAAAAAATACATACATACATATATATATATATGTATCTCCCAAGGCCATATCATGAAAGAGATAGAGGACAGGCAAAATCCTGTGTCAGTTACCAAAGGCATAACCAATAATTGCCTCATATTACATATCTAAAATTCTGGACAAAATATAGACTTTTTTTTTTCAAATAAAAAGGACAAGAATTCTAAACTTTAGAATCGGCCTGAGAAATACATATTTTCAGTTATTCTAAATCAGCAATATTGTGCTCATAGATGGCATCCATTTTATTTCTTACACTTTTCCCATAAACTAGTCTGTTTTTTTTTTCCAGAATAAGGTTGCTGCCCTGAATAGTATAGTAAGTAATTGTAATTATAACATTTGATTATCTTCTATAGAATGTCTTTCATTACTAATTTTTTTGAAGGGCTACGATAGGTTTGGGCGATTCTTTATTTGCTGCCTCTGCAAACTGTAACTCAAAGTAGAGTTCTACACAAGAGTTGCATATTTTAGATCAAAGCAGTTCTTCCAATTCTAGCTTTATACAGTTTCCTGAAGCACTGAGCCACCCCTGAACAAGCTGACATCTAGTTCTAATCTGGATTACTGAATATTACAAGCAGATGCAGCAAAAAACAAAAGCAAACACACTGAAATGGGTGTTAGAACTGTTTCAAAACATGAAACTATTACTGAGGCAAATCTTTAGTCTCCAGTATGATGATTACAGCTTTAGATCTGTCAAAAATGCACATAGATGGGCTGTCAACAGTGATGATAAAAATGTTTCTTCCTGTTCTTTCCTTACTGTGCCTCATCACCACCACATTTACTATATATGACCTTATATCCTCTGCTGCAAATTAATCTTGCTCCACTACAGAAAGTCATTTGGGGCCACTGGTCTTCACAAAAGTGTGTTAATCAACAGTAGGGGTTCAACAGATTCATCAGTGTTCATGTTATGCCACATAAAACAGCACTGGACATTTGTTTATTTATTTCCAAGGGTATTTTTTTTTTTTTACCAGCTACTTGTTTGTACACTTAAAGTTTTATGAGTTCTAAATAAAATCATGCTGTTTTGTTTGGGAATGATATGAGGCTGGCTGAATTATCATTTCTGTATGTCAAATAGAGCTTGTCTATTTAAGCACACAGCTCAAATTCCTAATGGTTCTGTACAGACCATTCTAAAGAGAAGGGGGGTACATAAGTTGCATTCAAGTTCTAAAATATACAAATATTTGGCACAAAACAAAAAAAKTTATAGAAGGGTTGACCAAACGTACCTAAGCAACATAACAACCTATGATTTTTAAACTTCCATAAAAGTTGGGTCACCATTGCTCCTATAGGATGGTATCTTGGTTCAGTCCCACTGATTTTGGTAAAGGTAACAGAATATGTTTGTGTGCTTATGCAAAGTGCAAAACTGCTCTGTTGATTTTCCTTAGCTGAGATAGGGGTGAAAGCACAGTCAGATATTCAAGTCGTTTTTTTCACAAACAGCTCCATTGAGCCAGCAAGATAGCATCAATCAGAATATTAATTTTCTGATATGGAGAAACTGCTCATTATGTCTGAACAGAGTTCATCATCTACACAGATGATTTTGCTGCTGTTCTGGGGGAGAGGAGAAAGAGGAAGTGAAAAAGAAGTCAAAAGGAGGCAGAAAACATTTATCTGTCCCTCCTTTTCTATCAAATAATAATAATAATAAACCTAACACAGGCCCATGTCCCAATGGCAATATATCCCAAACCTACCTCGAAGAATAAGCTTGCAAAATGAAAGGAGAGCTAGACTGCTTGTCCATTTAAGCTAGAACTGTACACACAAAGGTAGAGTTCCTGATTTGGGGGGGGGGGGGGAAATAAAAATAAACGTTTGGGCTGAAAATACTCACTTGGAAGGCTGCTGATGAAAACCACTAGCAGCGTTGCATAGGTCAGTGCCAGTATGACTTATATTCAAGCTAATGACCTGGAGATAAGGTCTTATCACCCATTACAGTCTACAGTAGAGGAAAGAAATCTAACAAACTAGCTTTGTCGTTCTCTTCTTTTAACTGTCAAAATTTGTAAGACAATTGAGAACTCTGTTAGAATTAACAAATGACTAGATAGCATTTCCAGTAAATAATCTTTCCAATATTCAAAAAAAAAAAAAAAATTTTCTCTTTCTGAAGAAGTCAGCTAAGTCAAAGTGTTTATACAAGTTTATATGCACAGAGGCAAATGCACACATGTAAAAAGACACTTTATTGAGTACATAGAGGGTTATAGACAGTGCTCAGAATCTCTCATTATCTTGAATTTAAAATACAAGTGGGAGAAAGATAGAAGGCTTTTCCAACGTTGGCTTGGTCTTAAGTGTCGATCAATATATACATAAACTGTTAAGTAGGTTCCATATATTTAAGTATTTTCCATTTCTTGCTAAACATTATAGCTATTGTACTTGGGCTACTTTTTGTAATCAGTTCTCATTATTTATTCTAATCTACCTAAATGGAGCTTTGTTAATGTCTGATTTAAAGGTAGATATAAATTTATCGAAATACATACATACATATATAAGCATTACACAATGTTGATATTGCGTAACTGTGCACATACCAGCTATGAAGAATACTTCCTTAATTTGAAGAGCAAATTAAAGAACTTTTTAATGAGTTGGAAATGGAGGAATAAACCTAAATAAGTATCTCAGCTTGTCAATTCTTCTAACAAATTCTCCCTTACATAAACAGTTAATAATTTATCTTGCCTTTTTTTAAAAAAAAAAAAAGAAAAAAGGAGTAAAAACTGCTTACTAAAAGGATTGGCAGTGAATATACTGTAACAGAACTGCAGCCTCTGTACTAGTCTGCTTAACATGCATCAGTGAAAGACTGAAATAAAATTTCATTTGTCATTTATCACTACGCTGGTCCCAAGTAGTCTGAGGGATCTTTATGTGAACACATAATTGATCAAGGGGATTAGGAGAAAGATTTTCTGTTTTATTAGGTGGTTCTATTAACTATTGCATAGAAAAAGGAGGTAATGTTATTACCTGCAATTGCAATGTCTCATTAAGGTAAGATTTATGTGGTATATGAAAACAGCTGAAAAGAAAATGTATCTTGTACTTGAAAATAAATACAACATTCTAGAGTAGTTGAAATTAAAATATATCATTAATTATTTGTTTACAGGAAATCTTCTTAACTAGCTTAGGACACCAAACTGAAGCAACATTGAAAACAAAGAAAAAAGAAGAAATAGAAGAAGAATGCCATAAGAATATTTATTTCCTAACTTTTATAAATATGCTCAATTTCTTATAGGGAAAACTGAATTTATCATACCAGTAGGAATGTTAAACTGAGGCATACAAGTCATAACTGCAAATGCCAACCTTTAACCTTCTCAGCTGAAATGACTTCAAAGTAAGCATTCACTTGACCGATGCATAACCTGCGAGCTAAGTGGGTTGAGATCATTCTAGCTTCAATGACCTAAAAGGGACATACAGGTCATGCTTCAGCATTCATCTGTTAGTGAGGCTTCTTAGCACACATGAAACTGGGCACTGAAATCTTCATCTCAAACAGAATTTTTAAAATTCCCCAAACTGGCTGAGTTTCTATGGCTCATTTACGCTGCTTCTTTGCTCTGTGCAGAGAGAGACAGATAGTAGAATTTGTGCAGAACTGTGCTACACTATTGCAGAAAAAGTGACTCCCTGGGACAGACAGAATGCTTTTCTTTATAGTTTTAAAAGCCAACTGCATTTTTAGCACTCAATAAAGATCCCCTGCCACAGCATAGCCCCCATTAACCCTTCCGCTTGGCAGAGCACTTATGTGTGCGGGGGAGGACGGCCTGGAAGGGAAAAAGAAATACAACCTAAAGCAAGTGAGATCATCTGTCTTCTTACATGAGATTGTTCTGCTGTTGGCTTCATGTGTTACTGATGCTCTGAGCTGCATTAAATTACATTGTTTGCTCCCTGACCTCTTGAAAGAAGCTGGTGAACGTAAGAGGCTGAGGAACCCATCACCAATGTATGGGTGCCTGAGACCCATTTTAAAAGCTATCTAACACATTGTTTCTACCTCTTGAGGAAGCAAGTGATTTTTTTCCTTTTTACAGGCTTTTCAGGAACTAGTGCGGTAACTACTCTCTTAGAGGTTAAAACTGTATGTGAACTAGAGCCCGCTTTTGATACAGTATAGCTACGTAACCTTGGCTCTGTCCTCTGGGGAAATAACTAAGTTATGAGTAAGAGCTGTAAGGTATGCAGATAAGAAAAGTAAGACTGCAGAAACAGCTAAGACAGTTGAGACAGCAGCAGTTAACAGCTCAGGAAACAAGAAGAAGATGGCAAATTAGCAACATTGAGGACGCGCCCACTCCAAGAAGTAATGGAGGCTGATCCTTCCCATTGGATGATTGCTTGGACAGCAGAGACTCATCTTTATTATTAATGCTTTGTGTAAGATCTCATCAGCTCTACCTCTAGCTAACGATTCTGTGATTTAGCCCTTAAATAATTGCTTTGTAATCTAAGTTGTGTATACCCTGGTTGCAGAGGTCTTTTACTCTTGTTAGAAGTTTTCTGAACAAAGTGATTTGGCGAGGAAGTGTTACAGTGATTATACATGTTGTCCCAACACGTCCCAAGTTGGGACAGTGAAAGGGAACACAAACCTCACACTGCCCCAGATTTATCTAAAATTGACATAATCAAAATCAACCAACAATAAGAAAGTTATCGCATATATTCTGCATACATGCAGTACATAACCCTCCTTTGCCGAACTGGTCTTCAAGCACCTGAACTCAGCGGATGGAAAACAGATATCAAACTAGAATAACTGACATCTCATACCCTCTCTGTCCTTGGCTTGTGCTCTTGTAATTGGCAACACTATTTGCAAGGCAAAAGAGAATAAGATATGATATACTGAATCCTCCTACTGTAACTCTTAGCTGAATTCAGGAAGAGTGCCAGGGTGCTTAGGACTATTGAAGAATCTGTCAGGGATTCAAAAATCCTGAGCCTTGAAAAGATACCAGGTGACAGGTGACAAAGATGTTTGAAGAAATTGTGTGCTCTTAATTTTAAGCTCCATGGGAAAAAAAGAGAAGAAAACTGAAAGTTGAAATTTGCATGTTTGTTTCCCTTTTCTAAAAAAAAAAAAAAAAAAAAGGGGGGGGGGGGAGGGGGAAAGAAATGCATTAAACTAATTGTTTTTTTCCAGTTATTTTACCTCTCCACAGATCTTAGGATACCACTCCCTGAGGAAACAATGCAATAGATAATCTATAATGCTCATACATGAATTATGAGTATCAAATGCTATTTGAAAGATGCATGGGAAACCGCACACATTTAAAAGCAGAAAATTAAAAACTATGAACACCACCATACACTCCTTTCTAGTTAAGAAACTTCCAAACTCCTGTTAATTTCAGGATATGCTTCAAGAATACAAATTTCTTGAATGTGTCACAAAGTTCAGAGCCAGGAAACTCAGTACTAAAATATGTAACATCAGCAGAAGACCAGTTATGTTCCATCTACACAGCATAATCATTTTTTAAAAAGTGTATCTTATTTCCATCTGCTAGAAATGGCATTCATTTTATCTTTGTTAACTCACAGCCAGTTTTGTCTCCTCTACATTAATCTACAGTATCATTGCGTGTTCATTGTACGATAGCTCCCAGCTTTAGTAAGGCTTCTTATAAGGGAATTTTGCAAGTTCCTTGGAACTGCTTTCTGACCATGTTGTACCTTCCTCAGAAAAAATCTGGAAAACATTCATTTTGCAGAAAAATAGGAGATGACTGTTTTTTTTAAAAAAAAAAATAGTCCCAAGAGTTGATCCTTCACGCTTTCTAAAAGTGTCCCTCTTATCCACTGTGTTGTGCCTATATTAAAAAGGACTCTGAACTTATGCAGCCTTCATAAAGAAGCCTGAGCTGTTTAATAAACTAAAATGAAGAAAGAGAGCATAAAGTAAGTGGAAATAAGGACAGGAACAAAGGGGGCGGGGCAYAGTAGCACTGCTTGGATACTTAGGTATGATATAAGGCCAAAAACTAACTAGAGCTAAAACTACTTAAGAATATAAAAGGTAAGAAAGGATTACGCAAGCATATTAGTACCAAGAGAAATGGGGTCACTGTTGAATGGGGAAGACAATCTATGATGAACGTTACAGAAAAAGCTTAAGTACTTTGCCTTTTTCTGCCTCAGTCTTCACAGACAAAGCTTGCTCTCAGACCTCATATAAGGCCTTGGTATGAACTGGGAAAGAGAGGAACATCCAAAAGTTGTTGGTGGAGTCCACAGGTTTGGAACTACATAGAAAAGGTATGATAGGCCATGGGAGCAGGTGGGGTTCACCTGAGGGCACTAAAGATAGTGATACTGAAAACTCTTGTCTCTTATCTACAAAATCTCATGATGATTGAGGGAGATTCATGATGTCTAGAAGAAGGCTAAGATTACGCCCATCTTTAAGAAAGTTTAAGAGGCAAGACTTTGGTAAACCCTCATCCAGTCTCCTCTTGCTACCTGGAAAGATCACAGACCACATCTTCTTGGAATCCATTTCCAAACATATCCAGTCAATGTGGACTTAGAGGGAAATTAAGCTTGACCAATTTGACTGCCTTTCACAATGAAATGATAGGCTGAGTGGATGAGATGYGAGCAGAGGGTGTGACATACTTTGATATTAGTACAACTTTTGACACTATCCTGCATCATCCTTGCTTGGAAGCTGAGGTTGTATAGGCTGGAAGAACAGACTACAATTAGGTGAGTTGAAAACTGGCTAGATCTTCAGGTTCAAAGAATAGGAATCACTAGCTTAACTGGCTACAAGCCATTAACAAGCAGAGCACACCAGCAGTTAGTAATGGGGGCTCGTGTCATTCAATATCTTCCATCAACAAGCTGGATGATGTTACAGAATATGCTCTCATTAAACCTGTAGATGATATTAGACTGATACTAGACAGTAGAACTTCAATCCAAGGGGGTCCAGAWGGGTGTGAAGTTCTGCATTTGAGACAAGGTAATCCCATACACCAGTACAGCCTGGGAAACATGGAAAAGGACCTGGGAGTTGTGATAAACAGCTTGCATATAAGCAAACAGTGTGCTCTAATAAAAATGAGGCAAAGCACACATGCTAAGAGAAGAGCAGTTGGAGAAAAATGACTCTCTCCTATTCAGCACCAGTGAGGCCACACCCAGTCTCCAGTTTTGGTCCCCCCAGTTCAAAAGGGATGCTGAGAAAATAAAGAGAGCCTGGGGAGGTTTTTTAATATGGTTAGGAGCCAGAACCCATTGCACTTAATGGGAGGTTGAAGGAGGTGGATTTTTTTTTTCTGGCAAAAAGGGGATAATTTAATAGCAAATTAATTGAATGAGGATTAGAAAGATGGCTGAACAAAACAATTCTCAGTAGCATGGGGCAATATAACAGAGAAAGTTGTGCCTTGGGACATTTAGCTTGAATATGAAGATAAAAACTCTACCCTTTTTTTATCAGGAGGGTAGTGCAGTGCTGGAACAGGATACCCACAGAGGTGGCACAATTTTCATCCTTGGAGTTTTTTCAGGATTTGGCTAGACAAAGCCTTGCCTGATCTAACCATAGTTGAGTGGAAGGCTGGACAAGGTGTGCTCTGGAGACCCCTTCTCAGYACTTTTCCATGAAATATTACAACACTCTAAAGGCAAATTAAGCAATAATCATATCAGCAAAATATAAACCAAAATGTAAACAGTTCTTACTGTTCTTAGCTCCAAATACATTTTGAAATTGTTTGCTGCCTACCAACTGGCAGATCAGACTGAAAGCTTGGTAATGACACTGCTGGAATGAACAGCTACTCCTGATCTGGGTCTCTCCTTCTGATGGACATGATTTCACAGCATGTATATAAGATACAGCCTTTCCACCCCGCCCTCTTTTTTTTTTTTTTTTAATAGTGTCCTTCATGCCTTAATCCTTCCTGACTTTATTTTGCCCTTCCAAATCAAATAGTGATAGCAGAAGGTTAACTTTGAAACACACTGATTTCTAAACTATTTCCTCACCACAGAAGCTTAACCTGAAGGTCACAAACACGGTAACTCTGCAGTTAGGAAAAACAGTATTTATCTATTTTATTTAAGGGCGGGGGGAAAATAACTTTCTTCACAACAATGAAAGCCATATTAAATATTTGGAAGAGCATCAGGATCTTCTGCTTTAAAATGGCTTTAGGAAGAAAAATAAAAGGATTATTTCTCTCAAAGTATTGAACATGAGCTTGATTCTGCAAGGTCTTATGTGGAATACCAAGGCAAAAGTCTGCACGTGAATGGCCCCATACAGTGATAATACAGTTGGTAGCCCTGCTTTCAACCCTATCATTGGCTGCAAGCAAAAATCAGCTTGTTTTGTCAGAATTGGAAGTAGTAGTTGGAACACTGCATTGTTAAGACCCTCTCCAGAATGTCTGCAATATTGTACTTTTCTCTCTCAAATCAGATACTGTCGACACTGGGTTGCCTAATCCTCTAGTCCTCAGATTGTTGATATGACTTGAGAGATCTACAGAAAGACAAGAAGTCATATGATGTCACTTCTCCAGTCTTTTCCAGTCCATGAATCTCAGCAACAAACAGCTAAACATAATTTTTTCCCCAGTATCATTTCTTCCCTTGAGGAATTTCTATCAATTGAGGGAATATTATGAGGCACATTCTCTCAGACATGACTCACAATTCAAGCAAAAGTTTTCATACACTAATATACAGTTACCATTTACTACCACCACATTTTATGTTTGGTCCAAATAACAAACTGAATAGTTACTGGCACTATTGTGCTTTCTTTACACTATTTCACATTCAAGTCCTCAAGTGCTCAGCAAGTGCTCAAAAGCCTTTCAGAAGAACATAAAGGATAAATTTAAAATGTGTTTACTATAAAGGGAGCAGGGCATGAGTTTGTTGAGTGGTATGAAATTCTAGTATTACACATTGCCGCAGCCCATTCTCGGCAAGACGGGAAAGAACACACACATATCAATGTGATGCAAGTTCAGTCCCCCTCATTATGCTACCTAACTGGCTTATATATCCTATCAGAAGGCTCACGTGTTCACGCACTTTACAAAGCATCGCTRTTGGTTGACTAGCATTGTCCAGGTGTATCTGCTCAGTCTCTAATTGAYCGCTGTGTCGACTCCCTTCCCAGGTGCATATACTTCTGCTTATCTTGCTGTAAAATAGCCAGGGCCCCAACACCTYCCCTTTTTTTCAAAAACAGAGTCAGCTATCCTCTATGGATCAATTCTGAATGATGTTTTCTCTCTCATTAATATTCATTAATGACCATACATAATCACACCAGTTAATCCCAGCCACCAAGCCCACTGCGCCTTCATGTTTCTGTAGGCAACACTTCTGGGTTTGCTTCAGCACCCTGTAATGCCTTTGCTGTTTCGGCTTTCTCCTTTGTCAGCCACAGCCGCACCCACCTGGCTGGTATCCACTTAGTTCTATCCCCTACGCTATCACAGCTGCGACCTCTTAACAAGGCAGTCATCTTGTCAGCTTGGCCACGGAGCTCTTGATGAACCTCTCTCAGCTGCTCTTGGTCCCCTGGCTCATCATCCAGCAGCAAGACTTTTACTGGATCAATGTCCATATCTGCCGAGGGAGCGGTAGGTGTCAGATGYGCCTCCCCTTCCCAAGGTGGTAAATCATTGTCTATTCCCCCCCAAGCCTCCTTTTCGGCTATGAACAAGGGACAGGCACACAGAGAACACTTGAGGTTATCATCATCAGGCACCCCTTCACATTGAGGTCCTGAGCCACTCACAGCAATCCATTCYGAGTCTCCCGAGCCCTCCTGCTCCTTGCTAGTACTTTGTACAGCACTGCGAATGGCAGCAGCAACAGCCGCCTCCCCGTGCAGCTGTTCCAACATTAGTCGAACCGGTCAGTAAATCTTTGCTAACAACCGCACCTCCTTAGATCCCACCTGGACACTTTCCCACAGTTCCTTTCTGACTCGTTCCCATGCTTCCAGCTTGTATACTTGCRGGGCTTCTACTATAAGCCCTTTTCTTCGACACCACAGTAATAAATCAGTTAATTCCGACTTCATTATCTGTGTGTCTGTTTTCCGAGCCAATCTCAACAGGCTCCCTTGCTCTATCGCCAATACAGCAAATCCTATCCTGCTTCCCTGACTCACCAGTCAGCCGTGGACACAATCTGCCTTTCTTTGGGCACCCAGCTACTGTCACTGGCCACAATCCACCTTTCTTCAGGCACCCAGCTACTGTCGCTGGCCATTCAGGATCCTTGCCYGCTTACGGCTCCACTCCTACCCTAGTTGGTCTCTGAGGATCACGTCAGGGTCACCAGATGCCACAGCCCACTATCGGTAAGACAGGAAAGAACACACACATCAACATGATGCAAGTTCAATCCCCCTCATTATGCTACCTAACTGGCTTATATATCCTATCAGAAGGCTCACGTGTTCACGCACTTTACAAAGTGTCGCTATTGGTTGTCTAGCATTGTCCAGGTGTATCTGCTCAGTCTCTAATTGATCGCTGTGTCGACTCCCTTCCCAGGTGCATATACTTCTGCTTATCTTGCTGTAAAATAGCCAGGGCCCCAACAATGCATGTCCTTTTTCAAAATAAACCCAACCAGCCACGATGAAGAATATCTAAAAATTACAGCCTCTTATGAAATATTAAACAGATTAAACAACTTTTGGAAATGTAAATCACAATTACCTGTGTTATTCCATTTAGGTTTCAACCATTCCATGCTTAAAAGAGGGCATATTGAGCTCATTACAGTTGATAGGTATCTCAGGTGCATGAGCACGCATACACTAGCCACCCTGAAAACACAATTCAGCCTGCAGAATATATTTCAAGTCAGACTAGAGCCCTGTTAGGACTGTCTTTCTTTGAATTTATCAGGTGGCAATCTTAAAACAAATATGTTGTAGAATAAACATGTACAACAAGTCAGTTTCCATTAAAAAAGTATGCTTTATTTTGTGTTATCCATAAATATACTCTCAAACATGTTCAAGCAATAACATGGTGTTATTTTTAAGAARGAGAGCTCACTCAAAATCCCAGATATTGAGTAGTAATAACTAAAGCCAATTTTTGGAATTGATTAAATAAATTCTAAAAAAAAGGATGTAGGATTGTCTCATTTTAATCAATTTCCCATAGCTATTTAATTATTTAACTTAAAATTAAGCTTTAGGCTGTGAGAAGACAAGAAAGTTCAGCCAGTCACATAAGCTAGAAACGAAAAACAAAAATAAAAACAGAATTTAAGTTCAAAGAGTGAGTGGTAAACTTCCTTTGGTAAACTTCCTTGTTTGTTTTTGAAAATTACATGGAACAAAAAATACTAGACAATTTAAGCATTCCTTGCATCTAGCATACTCCCTTCTTGCTGTTCCTCAGGCAGTGAGCCAGGATGAGGCAGTGTAACCATGTCTTTGATGCCCATGGGGCTGCACTGATCCTGGTCCCTCTGGTCGGCTGAGCCCTCACCAGAACAAAAAGTGGGTAATGGGGAAGAGAAATCTCCCACCACTTCTCATGCCAGGACACCCAGAGTCCCTTTAAGCCACTTATGCTTGCTTGCCTCAGATTGCTTCCTTCCCACTGGCATCCCACTAACGTTTACTAGAGTGAAGGATGAGAAAAAGGAGGGCAGGAGACTGAAACAGGGTGACTTCTTTTATGCCTGCCAACCCCTCGCTCTCCTAGGACATCCTGTGACTCTTACAGCCAGTGATTTGTGTCATAGGCTGCACATTCYAGGTGTGTCTACAATGTCATTGTACTTGCCTTTATCGATGGGATGACCTAGGACTGGTCCATCTGTGCAAGGAGCCGAGCTGAGATTACTAGTGCTGCTAGGTCTCTTAAAGCAGGAGCAGTCTGCTCATAGTGAATAATTTGTGTGCTATTTGCAATACAACCACACACACGGGAGGCTAGCATTCAAAAGGAACATCTTATCAGCTGATGATTACTTTAAAGAGAAAAAATAATTAGGCACATAATAAGTAGTCAAGGGAATTAGGTGCTGATTCACGTTAATTCCAAGAAGAGAAGCAGAGTAAAAACGTCTCCCTCCAATTTAACTTGTGAATTGGGACATCTCACTAACATAGTAGTTCCTTTCCTTGACCTGTGCCCACAGAACTGCTGCTGCAGAGTCTTTTTTAAAACAAATACATGAACACATCTAAGCAAACCATGAAGTGCTAAGAATCATTAAAAGAAAAAAAAAATCCTTTCTTCTCTGGACAGCTACTTTCATAAATCTTCTCTGTGAGGTTTCTGAAATATCCCTATTACCTACTGGTAATTCAGTCCAAAATATAACATCAGTACTATTATAGTAGTTCCTATTTTTTTTTCCCCCTCAAGTAAACGTTCAATATGAGCATACTTTCACGGTAAGGAATATAATATTAATCAGAAGGGATAAACTATTTAATATGAGAGGTTTCTACACTGAAAAACAGATTTATCTCTGCAGCATAGACAACTTTGGAAAACGGTACTTTCTTTGTAGTTAACAATTCCAGAACGTAGAATCATTCCCTTGAATAGAATCACTTTTGGTATAACCAACATAGATGTTGTTCTGGAAGTAATTTTTACAATGTTACCTAATTTTATTCCAAATCCACTTTTTTTTTTTTTTTTTTTTTTTTTTTTTACATCAGAAAGTGCTTTCAGGCAGACAATCACTGGAGGAAATCAAGATATCATTCTGTATTAAAGTATACTATCTCCAAAGGTATAGGGAAAATAAACATGACGATGAAAGATAGTTATCCTGCTTGGGTAAAGAACACAACTAGCAGCTACAACTGCAAAATGTCTCTTTAACGGTGCATGTGCTCACATTTCAAGGGCCAAATCCAAAAATACGTACAAAAAGATTGAAAACTAAAGTCCTAAGGAAGAGAGTATTGTATCAGAGAACAAGTGTGTCCTTGGAAAAAAGGGCTGTCCTCATATCATTGTGTGCTACCACCATACGTCACAGCCTTTGACTTCACTGACCTCCTTTAATTTGGCTCGCAGGCACACTTAYCATTCCTGAGGTAATGGTCCTATCACTGCTGCTGGAGAAACGTGTAAAAGGGGCCTTAGCTGTCTGAAAAAACGGGTATAAGACAAGGCCAGAAATAAGCAGGGGCTGAGTAGAAAACCCTTCAATCCCAAGCTGTAGCCAGTGTAATGCAGTTGGTTAAATTCTGTGTTGCATGGTCCTGCCCTATTAGCCTGCAGACCGAGCCTTGCCCATTTTTGGCATTTACATGCAGGATGCTGAAGAGCCTTACTTTGCCAAAAAGCAATTGCTTCACCTGCTTTGCCTTTTTTGTTTGGTTGGTTTTGCCTCTCACCTCTTATTTTTTGTGGCCCGAGTGCTTCAGAAGAATTAATATATTCTGCAAAGATGTAAGTGGGTGATCTTCCGTATTTCACAAAAGCAGCTGAATTGTGCTAATCGTGGTTCACAGGGCAAGAAGTCAATGAGGACACAAAAATAACATCAGAAAAAGGGAAACAGGAAAAGAAACACCTTTCAAGATGTCAAGAAGAGCAGCAGGACCGGGGCATGGCCTTGCTAGATGTAGTTGCTCTGCAGGATCCCCACGCAACAGCTTGAGTCTAGTGGTTACAGCTGCTCTCATGGCAGCTCTGTCTTACAACAGCCATTTACACTGACATGATGGAGATATCCAGCATCCGATATTGTGGCAGAAGTAGAACACATTCCCCTATATATTTTAGCCAATGAACCTCTCTCTTTTCAAAATTTATAACTTGCAGCTTGAGCCAATTTAATTTTAACTATGTACCTAAGTTTTGCAAAAGAGGAAAAACAGCTTAAATGCTGATTTTAAGGTCATGAATCAGGATAGAGATATGATTAATAGCACAGTTCTGCAATGTTGTGCACCTTATGCAACTGCCAACATGAGAACCAAGTGAGAGTAAAATACCACCTACTGAGAATGGTAATGTTTATACCAGTTTTGCATTTGGGTTCATATAGTGAAAGTAAAGGAGGTCAAAGCCTGAAATCTGTTTGAAAAACTAGTCAAGTAATGAGACAATTTTTTTAATGACCTAGCTTTAAGTAAAAAAGAAATGTTTTATTGTGCCTTCTGGCACCTGCATGACTCAACTCCCCTAGTAGGGATGATACCTATCATGGTATTTCTTAAATTAAGATAAAAATGTGGGACTGGTTGTTCTTTTATTCTGACACATCATCCAAAATCAATGAAAACTCACTTTTATGAGGGATCAGGAGACTGGACTATCTCAAACATTGAGAAAAGTGTTTTTTTAAAACTAGGTAGCAAAACTTCTATAAATTTAAGTTACTTCTTGATTTAAATGGGTCTCATGCACTAAGTTTTACTTATTTATATTAGCAAATAAAATTGATTAAAAAAATGAATGGAGTTAGATTTAACCTAAGATCATCTTCCAGGGAATATTCAGGCAATACGCAATCTAATCGCATGTAGATGTGCCAAAAGTAGTAATAATTGAAGAACATGTTATCTTTAATTTTATAGTGAGACAAATACTGAAATGGAAAATGGCAAAATGCAAAGTATTTCCATTAAAAGTCAAGATTGAAAATATTCCTCAGACATTGTGCCTGAGGGGTCTCATCAGATAAGTGTTTGCCACATTAAATCTGTGTCTCAGGACAGTTCTAGTAATGTCCATTTCTTCTGTCAGTTTTTAAGATTTGTCAAGAAAATCAAATCTGTGCACTTAAGAAAATCAAATCTGTGCTTCCAAAAAGCAATTTATATATGAAGAAATTTGAAATTAGAAGCAGTCCAAGAAATATTCATGAATTGAAAAAGATTTCCAAGTAGTAATAAAAAGAAACACAAATATTGAATGCTCACAAACACCCTCAGAAAAATTAAAAAGGATTTGAATGTAACATTGAATAGAAGGATGTGAAAAGAACTTCACTTGGCCAGGATCTGGTATCCCCTATCTCTTTGCTGTATTTGAAAACAGATCATTCTATTATTACAAAGGAATGGTTTCTGGTTAACTTTTTGTGATATTATTACAATCACATTTCAATTATGTAATAATGATCTTGTCTGAGACATATTAGCACATATCATGGTAATTAAGACTTCTGATTTTATGGAGGAGGAATACAGAAGAAAACAACAACATACTATTCTGGTAAGTTTTACCTTCTCTACAGCTTTCCTAAAATAGTTTCTGCAGCACAGGATTCCAACAGAATGACATAAAATAAGGTTAAAATAATGCTCATCTAGGAACTCCAACCATGTCTTTTAGTAGTAGCATTGTCTTTGGTGGATTTTTTTCCTCTCTGATCCACCACCATGCACCAAAGATCTGAGCTGTGTTTCTTCTATCCTCCCCAAAACTCTGCTCTCTAAATGACCTCCAAGTTCAATGATAAGTCCTACTTACTCCTACTTCAGCTATCAACTCTCAATCATGAAAGGAAAATGAGAAATGCTACGTAGGAAGGAGGGAAGAGGGCAAGATTTTTTTTTTTTTTTTTAATGTTCTTTATCACAGAAGAAAGAGGTTTGCTCAGTTGTGAGACTCTGCACAAGAACTACAGAAGTGCTGCTGCTTCTCAAGCATGGAAATTGTATAGCTTGAGCTATTCCTTATCACCATAAAGCCAATCATCAGCCTGATGATTCCACTCACTATGTATAACAATTATCTCCTTTTGCTCTAGGTTAGCAGTGGAATAGCTAAAATTTACTAAAGCTATGAAATGGTTGTAATGGTTTCAATCCAGACAAATGATAACACTTTCCATTATTTTTGTACTATGTCTTCTGAAATCTGTAAGTGGTCTTGATCTCTTTGTTTTCTCCTTGAGACACTAAAATAAATAAATAAATAAATAAAACTAAGACTTTTAATTTTTCATTATCATTCTTCCTAGACTAGCATTTTGCTCACTTTCATTTTTGCCATTTTTAACTCCCTCAAAAATTGATAAAACGGGTGAATGTTTGAAATTTTTAAATAGTAGAGATGCATTTGCCTTCCGCAACTTTATTCTGGAATCAAGCTTGTTCTAGAGGACCACTAGATCTCTTAAAAAAAAAAACAAACTTTTTTTCCTTACCTTCACCATATCTGTATTTTATATGTCCCTAATATATAAAGCAAAATAAAGCAGGATGGGAGATACACACTTTTTTCCTCTTTTTCACTTCCCTGTAAAACAGTGAAAATAATTAGATATATTTAAATACATAATTATAATGAGAGAAAGGACCAAAACAACCCTTTCTTTTAATCTGAAGAATGAAAAACTGAAGGGCTGATATAGGCATATAGAGGCATATTGTGCAGCAGACATCACTCATACAGATACTCAAGACTCTTTAAGGAGCTGACTTGTATTATCAGTTCAGGAGATCCTCAGATATCCATAGCCCTGTTTTCTGTCTGAAAGTCTATTCAGCACCAGGAAGTTAGATTAAGCCTGTAAAAAAAGAGAAAATTTCAGCTTCTTTTTTTCAGTATATTTCATAAGAAATATATATATATATGTACGTATATCCATTCGATTTGCCTAGTTTTAGCCTGAATGTTTCAATCCTACTGCAAACTCCTTTTAACCAGCTTTTAATTTCACTGAAATAATGTCAGAATCACTAAGGCTAGCTGAAAAATATCAGAAGCCATGCAAATGTTAAAAGACAAGTTAGTAAAAAAAAAAAAAAGGAAAATTTTATGACTGGTCCCATTCCTGGGAGTGGATTTTGAGAAGCTGTAATTCTTCATGCTCCACTGACAATTTTTGCTGTCCTGAAATAGTTCAATTCTGAGGAATGATGTAGAAAACAAAATTATCTTGTTTTGATTACTAGCCATCCARATGACAAGAGAGCTTCAGTAGGCAGAATGGAGGGCGGATGAGAATATAGCCAAGGAAAAAAGGATGAATGAAGGGTAAGCATGTAATCTGAGCCAGTGAGAACAAGGAATGAATACAATATGAAGGGAGTAGAATGAAAGAAGGGTGAACAAAGCCGTTGGAAAGGTTTTCCCTAGATATTATTACAGCAGTGTTCCTGCTGACACACAGGGATCCTGCATCATATACATTAGTAGTTGAGCTCCACAAGGAACAAAAAGCTAAAAGGAACTCATCAGGATATCACAATTCAGACAGGGATGTATATAACTGAGGTCAGGGAAAGGAGTAATATTACTGGAAACCTATCTATTTCAGGTATTGAAGTAGCCATATTCCCATTTTTATGCAGCTGGCTGGAGACAGGGGAGGCTGGGAGAAATCTTTAGTATAAGATTGGTGTGATACTCAAACTCATCACTGGATACGTTCCAAGCTGCTTGACAACACTTTGTGATTACATCCCCCCAAAACACATTCATGAATACAACAACACATACAAAGTTTTTCTGAGGTCTTCAAACCTGCTACCAAACAAAATAATCCCACTAAAGGTTTTCTGCCTGCCCTTATTGTTGTACAGCAACACAGTTCTCAAGCAATACCATTTTCTCCAAACTCTGTAGTGAACCATTACCAGCTTTTGTGTGGCTGCCACGGCTGTTGCCTGGCCTTTATATGAAAGAGTCTCTGGTAATTTCCTATTTTTCTCCTCATTTCCCAGGGTAAGAGCCTTTACGTAGAAAAAAAATTTGAAGCTGGTCACCTTAGTTGTCCCAGCTCATCCCAGAAGCTGGCCCATTTGCAAGAGGTGACTACAACATTTGAGGACCTATTCACAGTTTATGGAAGCTCTGGGGAGTTAAGATAGCTGAATTCAGGCCAGGACTAAACAAAAAAAGGAAGGCATAGAGGGTGAGGAAATTATTTGCTTTATGTGTCGCAAAGCCCTGAAGCTGCTGGATGAGAAGGGAGGACAGTGCAAACCCAAAGGAACTCCCCAGTACCCTGATCTCTTCCCGTCAGTCAGTCATATTTCACCATTTAACCATCTTAGTAGACTGCTTCTTCCTTGTTATGGGATTGCAGAACATGTAACACATTTTGAAAGTCATCTTTAACTTGAATTTTCAAATTAGAAACAACCCCAGTTTTATCTGTTATTCTGCTTTGATGTTACCATTTATTTTCATACTTCATTATTTACATCATGAATGATGTCTGTCTCAGTGGTACATGGGTCTCTGATAGTAGAGAGACCATGCAGCAAATCTGCTATCTGAAAATCAAATGTAACTACAATTGGATTTGCATTCATTATTTTTAAAAAGTACACTTTCACTCATACAGAAGATATAACTCAGCGGGAATACAGCTTACGCTGCTTAAGGAACTAAAGCCCTGACTTGCTACAATTACAGCAGCACAGACAATTTTCACTTTTAAGCAAAATAACTTCAGCTCTTGAGATTTTCGGCAGAGAACCAGGAAATTCAGTGGTAACCAAAAATAAAAGAGAGCTTGATCTTACATGGTTTTGGTGTGCAGGAGGGAACAGAGAACAGAAAAACCTGGTGATGCATTAATGAAAGCTCTGCTGCACAGCCAAAGCAAGTCACAAAAGACAGGACCAGAAGGTAAGCACATCATTTGTGATTTTTGTTTCTATCTTTAAATCCTGAGGAGGAGTTGAGTTCATACAGTGATGACTGTTTAGACAAGCACAGTATTTCCACAATGAACACAACAAAGAAACAAAGARGTTTGTATATGTTAACTGTAAATGAAATTCCTTGGAATTAGAAGCAACCTAATTGCAGAAGCATCAAGCTTAGCTCAGACAAATTTAATTTACTTAAGTAACTTAGCTCATTCATACAAGTCAGAAATGTAAAATGTGTACAGATAGCATTCTGAGGAGATCATAATTTGATCCATATTTTTTCTCAGCTTAATTATTGTTCCTTCTTTTTTTTTGCCCTCTGATTCAGGGAGAAGATGTAGGAAACAGACATATTCCTGTTCAGTATACACCACTGCACTGAGATAGGAACAGGCTAATGGCTATTTCTAATGGTATTTCCTTAATGTAATGCACRGACTATCAAATTAAAGCAATGTTACCCAGGAGATGCATCTAATTTTTAACAATTTCATTTCATAGTACCYAAGCACATGTTAACACGTTTCACACAACATCTTCACCCTTGTCCTTTCCTTTAATTTCTATAGGCAAGATTATTAAAATTCTGAAATACTTGCATTTAACATACTTTTATTTTCAAACCATACATCGAGCGCCAAATCATGTAATCAGGAGGATGTCTTCAGATCGAAGTAACATCTAATTTTATGTGTTTCTATGCCCTCTGAGGTTTATTTGCCCTAGATATTCTGGCGTGTATTTCAGTTCTGTGCAGCTAAATGGTCAAAGATGGCAAAATATTTTAGTGCTCTTTTGACTGGTAACAGTCAAAGTCTTAAAAGAAAAACTGCAACTAGAGAGAATTCACATGTAAGTTAAGGCAGTCTAAGACACGGATAAAACATTATTTGGTACACTGATTGCACGTCTAATCATTAAATTTAAGAAAAATAAAATGGAGCATACAAGGGGAGAAATACATCCAAGAGAGCAACTAACATCCACAACCAAATCAGGAAACAAATGGTCATATGTAGAATGAATCATCTGAACTGGGACCTGGATTGGCCAACAGATTAAAAACTGAGCTATGATCTCACTTCGCATTAGGATACTTCACAATGGAAATAAGATGCACCAGTAGTTTGGGTTCTCAGAGCCACTACACCAAGGAGATACAAAATCCTCCTGGGTGAAAGTGTGTGTAATTCTCTTTGCTTTCATTTTTTCTCCTCTCMTTCACACAATCACTCAAAAACAAAGTCACACAGGAGTCAAGATGGTGCAAGCTACATGAGGTATTCTGATTTTTCATTAGTTTATTCTTTTGGATATTGCTTTGCTATTCATTGCTGCAAAATSATCTTACTACACGGCAGAATTTAATCAGGACTAGGAATTTAAAAGTATATTTTGTTTTGTTTCATTTTCAGAATTTGGTAATAGGTTCATTACCCAGTACATTTCACTTACATCAAAGTAAAAAGCTAAATTAGCAAATTTATACTCATTGTGAACAGAAATAATGAGAACTGTATAGTTGTTGGCTTCTCTTTCTGTGCTAATTTCAATACTCATCAAATGTCTGCTATGTAAAAGTTCTATTTATAAATTTTGAAATTATATTTTCCTTAAGAAAAGATTAAAAAAAAGTTTAGAAGGGTAAGGAAGTATTCATGATCATAAGGATTTCAGTAAGTCTGAAAATACACGTAAACAGCATATATGTTCTTGAAAGGTCTGTCTTGTGGAGAACGATGATGCCTCTGAATAAAAGGAGGCATTACATTTGTGTTAACTGGAAAATAAGACAATACAGTCTTGGCATGGATTAAAATGTTGGAAGATAATATAGGTTATACCTGGACAACAATTAGATAAAATATTTATGAGGTCAGGCTGTTCTGCTCCGAAGAGTTTTGATAGTTAGGGATGGAAAATGGAGAAACTAAAACAGGCTTCCACTGACTGAAAAAGTCTTAAGGGAGAGAAAAAAAAAAGAGAGAGAAAAGGGAAATAGATGCTCATACTGTATGTGTAGTGTTGAGACAAGGAAAAAAAATGATGTGCAGAAAGAAGAGGGCAATAGTTATAAGGAGTGAATAAAGCATAGAGAAAAACAGCTGGGGATGAAGATATAGAAATCCATTAACTTTAATTAGTACCGCATTGAAGTAGCAACATTAAAGAAGGTATGAACAAATATGTAGAGTCAGTTTGTTCACACAGTTGTCYGGCCTTCAGTGGGAAGGAGCTCTCTTAGAGCAGGGAAAGATAGTCCTGGAGACAGTAAGTTTATCAGAACAACTTCGTAAATAGAAAAAAAAMCTGAAAAGTCAAGGCATGGAGAAGAGTTAATTATAAAGAGAATCAGCTATATCAATAGGAAAAAAAAAACAAAGATAGAAGAGGACTGAGAGAAAAAAGTCATCAGGACAGCTGTACTAAAAATAAAGAACGTTGAGAAATTGAGTGCAAGGGAAATACATAAAAAAAAATCTCTTAAATGTCTGGGATTTTCTTCAGAATTAAGTTTCCATTTTGAGAATGGAAACATTGGCACTTTTTTATTGAAAGAAAGGGCTACAAATGAAATTATGCGAAATTTTTCATTTGCATTGAACAAGTATTTTGTGATAACCTCATTTTTTTCCTCAGCAAAGGTCTAAAAAAATGGTACTGAAAAAAATCAGTGATTCAAAAGATGGCTCAATAGGTAATGCAGAAAGAACTTAACTGATAGTCCAGAAGGACCAAGCAACGGAGACATTACAGAGAGTAATGTTTAGTGAAAATGAGGTCAAGCCTACACTCCTCCTGGAGGGAAGGAAAGCTGAAAGATGCCAGAATTAGGAAATACACAGATAACTATTCTACCACACAAAGTGAACTGATCATACAGCGGGTTGAGCTAACAGCAGGAAAACGTGTGAGAGTGCAGACAAAATAAGGGAGGGAGGCTGGTGACCGCAGGAAGAGAAGGGCTGATGTAGTACCTGGTAGAAGCGGAGAAGGCAGCATGGGAAGGAAAAGGTGAAATGAACTCCAGCAAGCAGGAACAAGGCAAAGAAGTTCTCTAATTCAGGGCAAGAGGTGTGAAAAGCAAAAGACCTTTGTAAAGAAAGACAACCATGAGAGCAATTCAGCTGCCTCATTTTTTAGGGTGCATTTCATTCCCTTGAGAAGCCTGCTGAGAAGACTCAGAAATGAAAATAAGAAATCATGGGTGGGATGAGTGATTTTGATGTATTGTGTAATTATAATGGAAAACAGGTTTTGATTTTCTTTGGTTTGAATGTTAATGAGATTTCATTGCTTTGTTTGTTTGTATTGGAGCTTTTTATCACAGTTTGTTTGGGTTTCAATAAGCAGAACTTGTCATAAGGCTATGGCTTTGGTGACATTTTCAAAAACAGAGGACTTGCAGCTAGATGCGGGTCCTGTTACAAATTCTGTCACACACTTCCTGTGCAACTCTAAGCAAGCAATTTCACCGTAGAAGCTCTATGTGAGATTTAATTAAATTTTATAAAATGACCTTAGACTCTAAGATCAAGGATGAAATAATATATATATATATACACATATATATATATTTGGTATTGTATTATACTGTTTCATTGTGGCTGTGAAGGGCTGTTTAACTCTGTTATTTGCTGCTCGGAAGAGAGCTCACTTGTACGCTTCATGATATGCAAAGAGAAGAAGCAGGTGGGACAGGTTGCTAGCATAGTCAGTCACATGGAACAATTACCACATTTTATAGTATAAACACAAGGTAATTGAAGTCAGTTCAAATTGTATCAGACACTGTAATTACTAGTTGGAAATCACTGATTATGTGCTTGCCCATAAAAGGACAGGTTATTAGCAATACAGGCATTGTAAAGTAGGTGCTCCTAAAGAAACAAGGACCAAATTTTGCTCAAATTTGTATTACAAGCAAATAACACTGAACACAAATATAAAGCCCAGTTTTACCTCAGCATAGCTAAGCACTCATTCTGCTTGCCCCCTTCTCCTCTACCCACAGTAACAAACTTTCAGTGAATTTTGAGAATCAGTGATTACTAACTACTGCCTTTCTAACTTTTTAAAGGCTATCCCAATACAAGATTTTTTATTAATCTTCCTAAGAATGAGGAGGCTACTTCTACATTATCTTTGGCTGAAACGAGAGGCTGGAAAAGTGACCGCAATTTCCATGTGTTTTACTACTGATTTAAAGTGTTAATAAAATTAAGTAAAATACTTCTTTTTAAAATGCATATCCTTAYTTCACAGCTAAGTAACCATAATATGTCATACATGTGTAACCTAAAAACTACAGTTTGCATTCTACTTTGGCCTATCACTGACCTTATAAATATGTATTCGGCTCTATTAAGCACTAAGCACTCCTGATTAGAATTAGTATTAGCACATACTTAGAACTCATTTAAAATTGTTTTTTTAAAACAAATTTCTCTTTAAAAAGAGAAAACAAAATTAAGCTATAGTCATACATAGTCAGACTAGCTATAACAAAGATCTCTAAATGTGACTCAGTCATAAGGCAGAAATATTTAGGGGCTCGCAGTGGAGATCTGCATCATGTACATATTCTTGGGATTATTTTGACTGTTAACCATTTTTTTCTGTATCTATACTAATTAAATGTGAAATTGTATTTAAAATTCTGAACAAAAATATTTAATGATCTGTATCTGTTCATAGTTTCAGAATTTCATTCTTCAGTGATTATATTAAATGTCTAATGTGATGGTGGGAGGCTATGGTAGGATACATACCTAGTCAAGTGAATACAACCAGAYTGACACCAAACACAGAGACAGAGCTGATGAAACAAGCCAAAAAATAATCTCTTTCATCCACTTTTGTACACTCACTAAAGTAAGTGAAAAGGTATTTTTGTGATAACTTAACAAACACGAAGTAAAATCCTAGCCTGTCTGTGATATATAGCTATCAAAGAAATCAGGAGGTCAAGGTACATCACATTTTCTCTTTATAGACTTCAGCTTTTGTGAAAAACATCTATTAATCCAAGGTAAAATCTTTACTATGATATAAGGAACAACACTGTTAGTTAACCTAAAAGCACGCTCCTTTATTCCATAGAGTCAGGCTTAGATATCATCTTGCTTTGGCCATTTATGAAGGAAAGCAGAAGGTATGAGGTAGACCTCATTTAAGAGRAGAAGCAAAAATCCCGTTGCAGACTTTCAGCTGTGGAGCAATCACACAGTTTGTCACAAAATAAATCACCTAATTCACTTGATTTCTTGCAAATCAATCCCAATTCATCAGAATCAATTTCTTAACTTTAAATAAATGCCAAACTATTTGATAAGTAAACTGTGCCCTGTAGGATTCTTGCAACYAGTTTGTTATAGCTTTTGGCTACTCATTACTCATGCTGTGATTACTCATTTAATTGTACACTTCTGTTRCTGTAGTCTGATTGGATCACTCGGGCTGCTCAGACTGAAAAGTAAAACTAAGAAAAATGCACTGAAATTTTAGCAATGAGTGCTAAAATTTCACATGACTTCAGGCTAAAAAAAATAGCTTTTAAAAGCAATCCTTAATCTCAATATAGAATGTATCAAACACTATAGCTCCACAAATAACATTCACAACATATACTCGTTGAACAAAAATGATTTGCCAGCATCTCCTTGAACTATACTCCCTTATCAATAATATAAGTGTATACACATACACACACTATACAATATCTGTATCTGTTCAACTATATAACTGTTATGTGGTACCCTTCTACTCAGCTGCTTGCTGCTCATAGGCTGCAGCAATCTCCTTTAATAAAGTGTTGGAACCAACCCTCCTACCAACTAATTTTCTCTTCCATCCAWCCCAGTATTAATCTATGTATGACAGCTTAAGTTATTTGACTGCTACTTGCMGGACCATCACAACTGCATGGCACTCACTCATCACAACAAAAACAAAAAATCAAAATTAGGAAATTAGGATGCTAATGTTAATGCAAATACTAAAATGTAGCTGGCTTGTGTTCTTTTAAAATGATATTGAACAAAGACTGAACATACAAGGGTAGAGCTATACCCTTGTGTATGCTATTACAGTYACTACACATTCTTAGTGTTTTTGACATATTCCCATGAAGATGAGAAGTTATTAATCATTTTGGACTTGAATCCAAACATAATAGAAATCCAAGAGAAACAGAAAATCAAAAATAGTTTCAAAAAGTTTTATGACTAAGAGCTACAAAAGATACTGTTGTATCTAACTACTTCTCTCTCTTATTGATATGTAAGATTTGTTTTCACTTTGAGAAAACAAAACCAAATTACCTGTTGAAACAAACTATCAGCATGATTTATGATTTTAGTTACCAATAGTAATAAAGTTYTATCTTTAAGGGTATTATTAAAAGAATCAAGGCTGCTTGGTACATATTAACCATAGCATACACTACAGAAGCTTTCTGTTTTTTTTTTTTTTTTTTTTAATGTAATTTTCCACCTTCAGGGGGGAAAAAAGTCTCATTTGGGTATTACTCCCTCTGAGAAGGTTTTTAGTCTTGAGCTAGTTCACTGAAAGGAAGTGTTACATAAAGAAYGGTTTTGTGTTTGCTCTTCAGGAAATGTCTACAAAGAACTCAAATCAATATGTTAGCCAAGAAAAAATCTTTTAGGATCATATTAAAAATTAATAACCAAAATTCAGACTACAATAGATTGATGAATGCATGGAAAACTAGACTACGAAATGCAGGCTACCTCTCAAAAAATATATATATAAATAGGTCTGCCTCCCTCCATCACCCTGAAAAGGGCTTTAATAACCTTATTCCTTCACTTTAAAATAGAAGTCTTTCTAACTTTCTAGAAGAAACAAATAAATTTTACTTTGTACATTAAAGCTTAGTACAGATGCATCAGCAAGGAGTTTATAAAGGTATGACAGAGAAAAAGAGTTTAAGATACATTATGTTTGTAGTCACATACACAAATTGCAAAAAGACACATGACAAAAGAGAATTTTATATATGAACAGTTAGGTTTGACAAGTTTCTGGAAATTGCATTACTGAAATATAGTGCAAATTCAACAACCAAATTACATGAGAAGGGTTAAATCTGATTGTGAGTTTTGTACCAGTAGTGTACCAGTAGTGTTATCAGAAACCTCAGCTATTTATTGTACTTCTCTGTGACAAAAATTCTAAGTTTTTCAATGTGCAATCAATTCAGATTGTTTCCTGTTTAGTCCTAAACTTGCACAGAATTATACAGACCAGCTATGCTGGGAAGGGACTTCTGGAATTTGTCCAGTCCCACCCCTCCTGCTCTGAGAAGTGTCAACTAGAGCAAGATTCACAGGGCTGTGTGCAGACAGGTTCTGAGTATCTCCAAGGATGGAGACTCCTGGCCTCCTCAATGGGATGTGCCCTTAGCTTTCCCAGTGATGATGTCCCTGAGTGGATGGAGGCTGTGGCTTTCTAGGAATGCCTGGTGCCATGGCTATCCAAAAGCAGGCTGGCATTTAGCCTGCTGACGAGGGGATGGTGTTTTTCTCAGGGTCTTTGGTGGGGCCTCACTGTGKTCGGGAGGTACAGCAAGCAGAGCAACTACCCCAGCGGGGAAGCGGTTGGAAGAAGGGGCCTGTGTGAAACTTGTGAGCTGGCACCAGTCCTCTCTTTCTTATTCTCTCTGGTTGCTAGGCTTGCAGATGGTGGAAACCCAAGAGCAGGAGCATGAAGGAAAGAGCCTTTGCAAAGCTCTCGGCTCTGGACCTTGGAATGATCTCCCTTGGTTGGCAGGTGARAGAGAGCTTTACTGGGGCTGGGAGCGTGTGGAGCTGCTGCTGACTGCTGGGTAGGGAAAGCCCTGAGGGAAGCTAGCAGAAGCCACTTCTGCCCCTGCCCTCCCTGGAAAGGCTGAAAGCAGAGACAGTTGTCCTGAATATCCTCTCCTTCATGTTTCTTGCCTTCTCCTTTTCTCTCCCTTGTGCTCCTCTCTCCCTCTCTGCCTCCTTCCTCCCATKCCTCTGGCAACACAGGGCACTGTCCCTCCACCAGGAAGACGCTGCAAGAGGTGGCAGAGAAGTGCTGGATGAGAGTCTCCCTGTGCCTCCTGGCTCCTGTTGCCTCAGTGTTGGGGGCAGTCTCCTGAAGGGCATCCCTTCATGTACTCTAGCCCTGTCCCTACGTCGGTCCCAGTTTAGGGCACCCCAAACCCAGGATGAGGCATCTTTGTGGGAAGGTGTTGGGTGCTGGGGAATGTGTCCCTCCCCATGCATCACCAGTACCCACAGCCATAACCTGGGAGCCCTTCTGTCCCTGGGAGTAAGAGCTGTCCCCGGGAGTAAGAGCTGTCCCCGTTTTCATAGCCTGTGTGCATCATCCCCCGATCTGCTGTCCCTGTAGACAGTGGAAGAGAGAGGGACGGTGACAGAGCAGTTCTGCCATCCAGCAGGTAATGCCTGGGAAGGAAGGAAGGGCACAAGAATCACCCAAGCATCCCAAACAACTCSATGGCTCGCCTGAGTCCCTGGCTGGCTCTGCAGGAGCCTGGCTGGCGGTGGGCAGACAGAGAGAGCTCTTTTGGAGTTCTGGCTTCTTCCTCTGGCATGCRTGGCTCTGTGCATTCACRTGTGTGTGTGYGTGTGYRTGTGTGACTGTGACATGACTGGGGCCATGACATGGCATGRGGCAGAGACAGGCTTTTTGGGAGAGGTGGCCCTGAACTTATACTCACGCCTGCTTTCCTCACTTGCAGGATGAAGAAGCTGAGGTRGAAGACGTGGATGAGGAAGAGGACAGCAAAGGTGTTCCCATGGCCAGGGGCAGATGGCATGCAGCCTGCTGCTGGAGAAGGCAAATCTTGTGAAGGGAGAGTGGAGAAAGCAGCTCCTGGCGACAGAGAGGCCTCATGTCAGCCACAGGCCCAGGGGAGGCAGCTGAGGAAGCAGCACCCCATTGAGGCTCAGAGCTGGTGGAAGGCAGCATGGGGCTGCTTTYGCTGCGGCCAGAGGTGTCAGGAGGCCAGCAGCACGCTGATACCACCTCTGTCACATCCCCTGGCAAGGGGTGCAAGGGATGCATCCAGCTCACGGCAAGACGTGGAGCATCTCCCCTTAGTCCCTGGCAGTATCTCCATCCTGCAGTCTGCTGCCTCTGGAGGACAGAAGAACAGCTGCCTGGCTGGCGGTTGTACTGGTGACCCACGTGGTCCCTGCTCACCCTTTCCTTTCATACGGCCAGTGAGACTAGTCGCCTGTGCTGCTAGGCCATTTCAGACACCGAGAGCTGTTCTGGGGACTGCAGCTCCCAGCACGGGAGGATGCAGAGGAATGGAGCGAAAGCCATGCCTCCAGCTGTGTCCTGGAGGTGAAAAGTGTCAGCATCTGTCCTGTGGCAACASAAAGGACCCTGCCATGACCCATGCCTCCAGCTCAAATCCACATTTTGGTGGGGAGAGAAGCTTACACCTCCACGAGGAAGAAGACTGGGACAAGAGTTGCACTGCCAGTCCCGCAAAGGACACTGTGAGTGAAGATCCCTGTGCTGGGAAGATGCAAAGAGGATCAGGACCCACATCTCCAACTCTACCAGGAGCGTTGGCGGTAAGYGAAGATCCCTACCCAGTGAGGTAACCAACTGCATGATGTCCATTTGTGACTCCAGCTCTGCCTTTGACATGAGCAGTGAGAAGAGGTCCATGGGCAATGGGGACAGTGAGAGCAGCAACAATAACTGCAGCTGTGTCTCACCTGTGACAGGCAGGCATTTCAGTGAGTTTTATCTGAGCAGTAAGAGCCACCCTTGGCTGCAGAGCCGACGAGATGGTGGAGTTAAGCATTGTGTGAGGAARGAACAAGGCAAAAAGTAGGATCACAAGCCTGGCCTTTAGGAGAGYAGACCTCAGCCTATTTAGGGTTCTGCTGGGAAAAATCGCATTGTACACTCATCCCTGGAGGGAAGAGGGGTCCAGGAAAGTTGCTTGATAGTCAAGGATTACCTTTTCCAAGCTCAAGAARGAATTATCCCAACAAGCAGGAAATCAAGCAAGGAGACTTGCATGCATGAGCAAGGAGTTCCTGCCTCAGCTCCAA
Organism: Rhea americana; assembly: GCF_003343005.1. Lineage (NCBI taxonomy): Eukaryota > Metazoa > Chordata > Aves > Rheiformes > Rheidae > Rhea > Rhea americana. Next base: position 1,383,000 of record NW_028185184.1, read on the forward strand.
CAGAAAAAAGAAAGGGTACAAGAGGTGGCAGGTGACCCAGCAAAATGACCCAGGTACATCCTCCAACCATGCAGGGAGGGGCTTAGGAGAGCTAAAGCCACTGGGAATTGAAACTGGCAAGCGGCTTGAAGGGCAACAAGAAAGGCTGCCAGAAGAACATTTGCAACAAAAGGMAGGCTAGGGAAAAGGTGGGCCCATTCCTGCACTGAATGCTGCCTTCACCTCCATCTGGTAAGACCAGCCCTCAGCAATCCTGTGTCATGGAGACCAGGAGCAAAACAGTCTTATCTTTGGTGGAGAAGCGTCAGCTTAAGGAACGTCTCAACAAACTGGACAGACAAGAGTCCCCGGGCCCTGATACAATGCACCCACAAGTGCTGCTCGAGCTGCCCTATATCATTGCAAAGCCACTCTTATCTTTGAGAAAAATCATAGTGATCAGAAGAGGGTTCTGAGGACTGGAGGAAGGCAAATGCCACCCCTCTCATTCAAGAAAGCCAAGGAGGATGCAGGGAATTRTGGGCTCCTCAATACCAAACAAGGATGGCTTTACTGGAGCAAATACAGTGAAGGGCCACACAGATGATTAAGTGTTTGTGTCTTACACGGAGAGGCTGAGAAAGCTGGGACTGTTCTGCCTGGAAAAGAGAAGGTTTAGGGGACACCTTCTCAGTGCGTCTAAACACCTGTTGAGAGAGCGTCACAACACCAGACTCTACTCACTGGTGCCCAGGGTGAAGACAAGAGSCCCTGGGCACTACCTGAAACACTGGAAATTTCACTTGAGTACAAAAGAACATGTCTTTCCTGTGAGGGGTGTTGAACATTAGCACAGCTTGCCGAAGGTGGTGACATCCACATCCTTGGAGATACTCAGAAGCCAGCTGGGCATAGTCTTGCTCTGTCTGCTCCAGCTCACCTTGCTTGAGCAAGGGAGTTGGACCAGTCTTCAGAGCTCTCTTCCAACCCCAACAATTCTGTGAGATGTGAAAGGGAGRATTAATGCAGAGTCCAGCTGGGGAGAGGAAAAGCCAAAGAAAGAAGAGAAGCACTTTTTCTGGACAGGGGTGAGGGAGGCAATTTGATTGCTTTTTTTCTTGAGAGGGGGTTGTTTTTCTTTTTTTAATCCATCTGTACGGCAACTACTGCTTGTTACCAGACAAGCAAACCAATAAACCAAGCACGGAAAACTGTATGTTTCAGGCTTTGTGGTCTGGCTTGAGTTCACATCTCTTACAAAACCCAAGAGAAAAAAAGAACACTTCTATAATCCAAAAGGAAGAAGAGAATCACATGGGCCCCCAGAGAAGCCAAAAGCTGCTTTCCAAGTGGCAGCATCRTGCCTAGGAGGATGCTAGTCCATTTCTGATCCCAACAGACACTTTCTTTGCCCACCATGAAAGGGGACAACAAGCCTAGCAACACTATGGAGAGAGGGCATTCTTCCATTTCTTCTTCCTGACCCATCAGGCAAACCCCCCTTTCCCTGCAAGAAGCCATGAGTTTTCCATGKCCTCAAGTTTCTCTAAAGACTAGGACTCCAATGAGTCAAGTCCCTGGTGTTGCCATACTGCTCCTTCATCGTGCAGGTTCCTCCAGGTCCCTGCACACGACAGGACTGCTTTGGCTTTCTGAATTCTCAGGCAAATCTTCAACTGGCCAGATGTATGAGCATTGAAATACCACTCTTTTTCCCTGGCCTGCTTCTCTTTCCTGGTCTCTGTGCTCTTGTTACTTCCCCACACAGTCTGGAAGTGAGTAAGAAGCCTGTGCCACGGCCTGCTTTGGGTATCTGCTTGCAGTCTGAGACCAAAGGCATCATGGAAAAGGCCACATGTGCTGTGAGGTGGCTGGAACGCACAGAGCCTGTTGATGGTCCTGGAGGATGGGCACAGGCCAATTACTGGCTGAGTCAGAACTTAACCTCAGGTTTACAACGTCCAGCTCTGATCTCCACAGGTGCTGGAACCAAATGCTGAGGTCAGACCTGACTGCAGGGAAGTGGCCAGTGCACCTGAGCAAGGATGGCACACTCAGAAGAGCAAGGAGGAACAARCTTGTGATCAGCCTTGGGYGAGTCTTGAGCAGCAAGAATTATCYGGGGATGACCATAGGCCACTCACTTGGAGCTCTTGGACCTAGGAAAAACCCCAAAGAGATGACAAAATTGACATGGGCACACAGCCCGCCCCGTGAGCTCCTAACTGGGCACTCACGCGGCCCAGGGTAAGTAAGGAGCAGAGATTAGAGAGGAGGGTCTCCCTACAGGTGACCCCTCAGGGGCACAGGGGCCCCAAATGACCTCAAGGCACCCTCAGTTATGTYTCCAGAGCCCAACTGGTGCCAGAGAGAAGCACAGGGGTTGGTCCCACAGCAGCAATCCAGGCCTGCAGCTGACTGGAGGTATCCTGGGAGCAACTCCTGGGCACCCTCTGAGCTCAGAAAACCCTGATAYTGTAAAGTTAGAGGTAAGCCATGCGGGGCTGTTGTCCTCATTCATGTCTGTGTCAGGAGGGTGGAGCTAGCAGAGAGTGGAGCATAGCCTAGAAAGCGCTGTGCAGAGTGCTGCCCTGTCAGGGCAGATCTGCACCTCAGCCTCTCCCTCATTAGTTAGCTGAAGAGAAGAATGATCCGGGGAGGCAGCTGAAACGAAACCGCTGCTTGCCTGACTGCCGTCCTGTTGCCGGGGGCACAGTGCACCAGGAGCAGGCACTCAGCTGGCAGCAGAGGTAACATGGTGAGGGAAGGGCAGTTTTACTGAGAGCAGCATCGCCTCCCGCTGCCAGACGGCAAAGAGTAACGTGCCACCGCGCTGAAAGCAGCCTTAATAACCGACGTATATAACGAGACCGCCCTTAAACGTGCCGAGGTGGGGGCCCAGTGCGCTGGGCGCAGCCAGCCCGGCTGCCCCGCGCCGCACAGCACTCTGCGCGTGGGCAGGCTGTGAGCTGCTCGGGGCCGGTCGCAGCCGGTTCCAACCGGCTCCCAAACGGCTGGTAACAAACCTCCCCCCCACCCCACCGCACCCCCCACCTCGGGGCGCCACAGTTCTTAGCCGGGCTCGAATATCTCTAAGAAAGGGCCACAACGGCCGAGGAAGGAGGAAAYGTGCGAGGGTGCCCGTGAGGGCAAACGCAGGAGGGGACACACAAGGGGGCGCAGGAGGAGAAGTGTGSCGTGGTGCTTTCGGAGAAACGAAACGAATGGCTGGAGGCACGCTCCTGAAGGAGGTATGCCTCCGAGGGACTGCAGCCCACAGAGAAACTTTTGCCAAAGGCAGAGGAGCCAGGAGCAGCAGCAGCAGGAGCAAAACGTGGAGCAACAGCAAGAAACAAGCAGCCATTGACCCTGCACGCTGGCACTGACTGTGCCCTCACCAAAAGGAGCGGGATGGCCTGGGTGTAATGGACTGCAAAAACAAGGGGAGTGCATACCAGGAAGATTTCCCTTGGTTGAGCTTTATGTGGTTCCCTTCTGCACATCTCTCCAGCCTGTTGAGATTCCTCTGAATGGCAGCACAGCCCTCGGGTGTACCAGCCACTGCTCCGAGTGTTGGATCATCTGCAGACTCCATAAGGGCGCAATTCTTGTCCCATTGCCCAGGTTAATGATGATGTTGAACAGTATTGAACTGAGCATTRACCTCTGGAGWACTCCTCCAGTKCTTGGCCTCCRGCTGGGCTTCATGCTACAGGTCTTCTGAGCCCAGCAGTTCAGCCAGTTTTCAGTCTGCCTCACTGTCCCTTTATCTAGCCTGCACCTCATCAGGTTGTCTGTGAGGATCTTACTTAAAGGAGACAATGTCAAAAGCTTTCTGGAAACATCCACCACTCACGCCTTATACACCAAGCCAGTCATTGCATTGTAGAAGGCTCTCACTTTGGTCAAGCATGATTTCTGTTTCGTAGAGCCATGATGACTACTCAAAATTACCTTGTCCTTCACGTGTTTGGAAATGTTTTCCAGGATTAGTTGTTCCATCCCTATTGATCAAAGCGAGGCTGACTGGCCTGTAGTTCCCTAGTTTGACCTTTTTGAAGACTGGARTGGCATTTGTTTTCTTACAGTCTTCRGGGATCTGCCCCGGTCACCACAATTTTTCAAACATTGTTGAGAGTGGCCTTGCAATGACACTAACTCAGCAGTTCTGGGTGCATCAGGCCCCCATGGCTTTGTGTGTGTCTAGTTTGTTTAATGTTCCCTAAATGTTCCTCTATCAAGAACAATAAGGGATACAGAAGATGTGTTAGAATGAAATTGCTTCATTTCATGAAATTTCTAAAGCAATTTGTTTCAGCATTTATATCTAGGGGAAAAAAAAAAGTACTTGAGATTGCCACTTTTAAGATGGGACAAAAAATAAGACCTGTTTTTTTTTTTTTCAGGTTCTTCTCATACCTGGACTCTCCCCTAGAAGACAGTAGCAGCTGATAGACATTTTGAAATCAGACTGCTTGTGTAGATACTTTAATACGGATTTTATTTTATTATGTATTTTTAAGAGTGTTGACAGTGAAAAGTCTGATTATTACAATAGAAAACTAAATAATAGTAACAGCAAAACTAACAAATCTGATAAGTAGTGTATCAGAGAAATCTTAAGAAAATGCTTTTATTTTGCAAGGTTTCGTATTTTAATTCTGCTCATTTATTTTACCTATCTGGAAGGTATTCATATGATATATTGGATATTAAAGTAGCAATTCTTCTAAACAGCCCAGAAAAGGCAAGGAGAGCRGAAGGCATGCATTTGTTACATTATTCCTAATTTTTCGCTTTTCTGTTATACCTTATCTATATTATTAATCACTAGACCAGTACCATTAAGGTGCAGCTATAATTATGCAARCTTAATGACTTCAGTAAGTTGTGAATAAATATTAAAGAGATAGTAGAGTAGCCAAAGCAGGTGGATGGTTTTAAGGCTAAATAAAATAAAGGGTGGATCAGCTGCAACGTAGTTGGCCACTAGAGCAAGGGGGCTATTTCAGGTATAGGAGATGGCATGAACAAAGTTGCAAAGTTGATATGGTGTTAACATGAAATATATAACCCTCTTCCATGAAAAAAAGGTTTTTTTTTGGTTTTTTTTTTTTTTTTTTTTTTTTCATAAGGTGTTAGAAATATCTTGGATCTGAACAGCTGTAGTTCAAAAGATAATTTACTTATCCCACGTATTTCTTCCTAAGATATCTAAGTGTGCTAGCTTTCAAATGTATGGATTACTAATAAAGATRAAATAYTTGAATTTTACATAACAAAAGCGARTACTGGAAACAAACGAGATAATGTTCTGACTATGTAAAATGACTAAAAACCAACATGGAAGTGGATTTTAACAATGGACTATAGATGTAACACACTTCTTTTGGCTCTTATAAAATAGATAAGAGGTTGTAAGTGACTGTTAGAAGCCAGGCCCCAGKAGCTGTATAAAGAAACTCAATGGGTAAATGTGCATGTAATTTTTTTTTTTACCACAATGACAATTGCAAAAGTCAGAGTTAACATTTTWAAAATCAGTTTAATAAATCACTCTATCACTGTTAAAATTATGATTAAATAAATCTTGCAAATATAAGTCATTAAGTGAAATAATGATAATTRTTTATAGTTCATATTAATGAACAAATGTATTATACTGTATTTAGAACTTGTGAATTATTTGTAATGTCATGCCTTTATTAAATGAATCTATTGCTGGCTAACAATGCAATATATATGCTATATATTGCATATASTTTATATATACATTGCATTCTAATGAAGTGTAGTATGTGTGCATGTGTTTCTGCATGTGCGTGTGTGTGTATATATATATATGTATATGCATATTTCTGTAAATGTAACACTCAAAATTTGTAGAAGAAAGTGCTTTTAGCCCTAGACTTCAAGAAAGGGAAAACAGTGCAGCTTGTAATTAAGTGTTATTGTTTTGTTTTTTCCTATGCTTGACCTTGCCACAAGTTGCAGGTGACTAACAATYAAAGCACAGCAACTGAAGAGTTACTGTATTCTGGAGGGACTAGCAGAAAATAAGGTGTAACCAGCTCCAAATAATGTTCCTAACAATTTCATTTTTTTTGAGAGAAGATAAGTGTTTTCTCAAGTATCTTTTTTTCTACATGGAAAAATGTTTCAATGGAAGTATCAATGTAATTGTTTTATATTAAAAAATATTTGTTGATACCACTGTAAATAAAAATTAGTAAACTTCAAATATACTCCATCCTATTCATACTTGCAATGCTGACAATTTTTTGTGTACAATCTTACATTATAACAGTCAGCTCTGTTGAAAGACCTTCTGACAAAGAAATGGTAAAGGGGAAAGCAGAGATGATGTCTGATCTAATTACTGATATCATTATTGGGTTTTGGCTCCTCAGTAATTTGAACCTTACTTATTTTCTGTAACTGATCTAATGTTTTCATGATACTATGATCTTTTCTCTATTTCCTCTAACAGGGGGCTTAATTATTTTAATTGTTAAATATGTAATTTTAAATGTTTCATTTTCATAGATGACTGTATCAAATAAATTGGGCAGCATAAGATGCATACAATAAGTATTTTTTATGCTAGATACCTGTTGACTTCAACAGACCTTTTTAACCAAAGACACAGACACCTKCAAACTTTTTTTTGAGTTACTAGGTGTGAAGTCCTTTACCAAACACAGTGCTGACACTGTAGTAAGTGGAGCAGATGCTTCCAGCTGTAGAGATAGACCATGTCTACAATGTGTACAGTCACTCAGCTGAAAGCACATGCTTGTCCAGCAGGTGTAATGGGCACCATCAGCGGGAGAGAGTCCATGTTCAATGCCAGTCATTCTGATAATCTCCCTCTAAAGATACAGAGTGATTGTTTGGCTGAAAATACACCTTTAAGAGCCTCTTAATGGTGATTCTAATGGATTTGTCAGAGAGAATCTTAGCGGTTAAAATTGTTTATCATTCTACGGCATTTGAAAAAGGAATGAGCTGCTTTGGTAGGATGATATGGTTTTGTTTAAAAATAACACTGAGCTACTGCCTTTAAAAAATGCATACCTGCATTCAGCGGTTTTTATTTCTGTTAAATTTTAAGAAGGAAAAAAAATAGAAGATGTTAGATGATTTTACTTTTTTTATGGTTTCTGTGTTACGCTATTTAATTGACCAGTTTGCAGATGAGTATAATGAAGGTGTACAGGTAAAAGGAGTAAACTAGCACAAGACTGAACTGTATAGTTGCCAGACACAAAGCCTGTGGTTTTTTTTTAATACATATAGAGCTATAAAATCACTTAAGCTAATAAAAATGTTGCAAGCTTAGAAATAGTACAAAAATTGATAGCCTTTGTCCAGTTTTGGATAGATTTGGGTTTTGTTGTTGTTTTTGAACCATACCAAAGAAGTTGATCTCAGAAATGTATTTTTCTATAATGTTAGATTTAATAAGATATCATTTTCTTTTAAATTCTGTAGGTTTCAAGGGTCTTTCCATGAAAGTTTCCTGAGTTTTYCTAAGTGAAAGCTTTCCCAGGTGTGCCTCCAAGTGGATCCACGAATGCTGTGGTAATAATAATGCAGGCTGCAGCAACCCACATAAGCTTTGATCTGGAGCACATGTTTAAAACTCAACCTTTTCAGGCATAAATCTAAATGTTTTGCTGGATTGCTGTCTTTAAGTGCATGCATATCTCCTTTTACACACAGGAAGAGTCATACTAACATGTACAAGCATTACTCATTTGAATTCAGTTAATCCCAAATCTAAAGCACAAGTACAATGGTATTCTACCAAGCAATTCATCAGTAAGAAATGTCCTTCTACAAAAGCCAAAGCAAATGAATACACTATCTTGGTGCTTTGAAAATATGGTGGTCTTTATTAATTACTTTAAATTACCAGTTTCTACCTCATATTCCCAAAAAGGTAATTTCCATAAAAACTCTATGTCTTCTCATTGTTGCCAAGTTCATCACAGTTAAGCTTTTTTATCGCTTTCATTAAAGGGATAAGCATTCTTTTCTTAAATAAAAGCTGTGCTCTGTTTAAAATCATAGGAAAAAAAAAACTAAATAGAGTGTGTATTTCTAAATGAAGCTAGGTAATTTTATTTTCCAATAAATTATTCAAAGGCTAAAATAAATCGTTCTTTCTAAGAGAAAAAAGTTATCATAAATCACACCCTCTGATTACAGGAAAAATTAAGCAAAATAGACCATAATTTATTCTAATATTTTGTCCCTGCAGGATGAAATGAACTTTCTTATGAAATCAGAATGATCCCTAATATAGATACAGTGTGTTATCTCAGAGAAAAAGTACTGAAATATAAAGMAGTTCTTTAAATACCAAATTTTGGCATAAGAATATGTCAGAATTGAATCACTGGGTAGCATTGCATTAAGTTTACATTCTGATCTGATCATGATTGTCGTAAATGTTGGATCTCTATGGAGATCATTAAAATATAGTAACTGTTGTGGCAGATACCATTATGATCTTAATGCATCTCTCTTTAAACACCAGTATTTATCTTAATTTTGCTCTAAAGTAGTTATTTCTCTTTAGTAGTGATTTATGTGAACTCAGAGGTACCATATTGTAGAAGATTAATAGACTTGCAAAGTGCAGTATTTACTTCATTAAATCCTTAGTGAAAAACTTAAAACATTTTGATAGTGCTAACATATTTTGGAACAACATTTTTTTCATTTCATCCTTAAATGAGACACAGAGTTAAGAAATGATAATTTACACTTTCTCGTAAACTTTTCATGCTAGAGTTCCACAATTCAGATTCATTTAAAATATTCCTGCTTTAAGTCATATTAGCTTTATTCCTCTCTTGCTATTTTTGTGTTCTTTCAGTAGATTAGTTATACAGCCTCTTGCAGCTTAAGAGCAAATAGAACAATTAACAGAATGTGTATGAGGAAATGTAAAACAATAGAAGTGGAAATTGTCACAAAATATAAAGAATATAAATCCAATAACATTAACTCAAAAATGGTTTTCAGGTTCTTCAGAAATAAATCTTTCAAAATAAGGAGCTAATCTCTTTTTTATTCATAATGTACTTGTTCATCCAAATGAAAATAATGCTAACATTTGAATGGTTCTGATCCTGCACTGGACGGAAATCCTGTTACTCAACTCCACTGTTCATTTTTAGGTTCAAAATGGAAACTCTGTTTAAGATGCATTCTTTACATTCAAAGGATTGTTCACATACTTGTTCCTTTTCCCCATTTTATGATCTTACAGATATGCTCTGTATCTTCCTATCTTACTTTTTCATGGTGAGAACTAATAATGTCTGTTCTGTTGTAATATAAAAGAAATGAGAATTTTGTGAGGATTATTTTGATACTTTTTTTTTTTTTTTTTCAGAAACATCTAAGAAACACTGTGCTTTAGATAAATCTTTACTGGGCTGGGTTTTGATTCCATATAGTATATTTATGTACTATTTAAATGTGAACAACACATAAAGGGGATACTTAAACTGAAAAATCAATTTTCAGTGATAGAACTGCTTCTGAGAAAAGATTTTGACCTTCTAAGTTATTAATGGTTTTGAACATAGAAAACTAAAGGTACATTCTCTCCAAAAATCAGATCCTATTAAGCTTTCTCTTCAAAGCTTACACCTCTTYTTACGATCTCTTCAAAGCACTTGACATTATCCAAAATTCTGATTTTTTTCAGTTTACTTGTCACTCAGTGACAGTGAGATAGAATATACCAGTGGAAATGAGAGAAAATGGAGATACTGAGATTGTAGAAGCAGAGAGCATATTTATAGTAATGTAGCATAACGCAGAGATTCCTTCTTTGTAATTATAGCAACATAATCTGCCTCAGTACCTCACTAAATGGCTATAATGCATGACCTAAAGTAGTATCTTCTTGGGACTGCACAGCCTTGTCATGTTAAGCAGGTGTAGATTTACTAGGAAGGTTAGATGTGGTTTATGTCTTGGGGTCTTCAGAGCTGTGAGCCTGATGTAGGAGTGATAAAGCTATGCTGCCATGCAGGGATTGGAAATTACATCACCCTCCTACTAAAATGCATCCTGTAAGTCCACCCCCTCATTCGACTCAAAACAGGAACATGACCCTATTGTCACTTGTGTCACTCCTGAATTCTCCTATGATGCAGCTGTACCAGCCTGCTACAAGCTCATGCAAGAATCTCTGAYACGGAGGTACCTTGTGTTAAAAAGACATGCCAGGAATTTCAAATTTTGGATYATTTTGGAATATATGAAACTCACGAAACAGACTTCAAGCATATTGTAGATGCTACAAGCTTAAAGAACTGCAAACTGTAGTCACCCCATTAAATCTGCAATTCACTATAACACAAATAAATCTACAATTATATATCGGTGTAAAGTTTTATTTACTGTTAGAGTTAACAGCTTTCCTAATTAAAATGACAGCTCTGCTGGTATTTGGTCTTCATTAAAATTAATAGCAAGAGAATAAAGCATACCAAATAAAAGTTAGTGAATAATTAATACAGAACACAAAAGTGCACACCCATATTAATGGAACTGCAATCAAGATCAAACTGGAATACATAACTTTTCTCAGCAATCTGCCAGTCRTGCCAAGTCTTTGCAAGAGATGTGTGATTGAAGTTGGCCAATCACTGCCAGAAACTTTCTGGTACCTCTGTATTACTTCTGCAGATTTTTTTTTTCTTTCTATGCCTACTCTTTTGTCTCTGACTGGTATCCTAGTTCCTCTTCCACTGGATTCACTGGCCACTTGCCAGGTGCAGACATAGTACAATATATATATTTACAACAATCTCCTTCAGGTTTTCTTTTTTTCGTTTTTATGGTGGCTTATCTCTGCATGGTTTGCTGAATCAGCAGATACAGTTCTACTGTGAGAGTCACACATTATCCTGCTGTTTTGAAATCAATTCTCAAGACATTGGTAAATCTCTAATTCTGTGTCCTTGGAAATCAGATTATACTGAGAAACGGAGGAGGAGGAAACAGGGAAAGAGAAAGGGAATGCAAACAGAGAAAGCAGCTAAAAGGTTGGTTGGAGGGTTTGTGTGTTTGTTTGTTTTTCCAGACTGTGACAGCTTTTGGTTTCTTTAGTCTTGTTTCAATCAATGTATGGAATGCCACRTGACAAGCAATCCTGAAAACATTTTGAGGATCAGTGGAGATAAACATCCCCAAAATTTAAATTCTTAGCTTATACAATAACATTTGGTCTAGCTTTAAAGGGAGAAGTGTATAGAAGACCATCAATATGGTCTTGGTCAAGATTATTGATATGATCTGTGCATAAAATGGGGAATTAGAAGTACCATGTTATTTTCTCAGACCTGCCAGTGCTTACTGACTTTACAAAGTCCAGTCAGTAAAGGTTTCTCTTCCTCCATTTCCTGCCTGCAGACTACAAATAGGCAGACATCGATCCCATTTTCAAGAGTGCAGGAAGGAGTGTCCAGGGACCTCCAGGCTGCTAGTCAGCCTCACCCCAGCAGCACACTTCTATGGTGAAGAAGGCTACCCATGTACTGGGCTCTCCTAGCAAGACCACAAGCAAAAGGTCAAGGAAAGTGAACCTCTTTGCTTCTGTTTGGCCCCTGTGAGACTACATCCCATTTTGGGCTGTCCACTACAAGACAGAYATTGACATACAGGAGCAAGCCTGGAGCATGTGACCTAGGACAGGCTGAGCTGGGTTTGTCCAGCCTCGGGTGGAGATGACTAACGGGGAATCTCTTGTCTACAACTACCAAAACAGAAGACAGGAACAGACTGTTCTTGGAGGCACACAGTGACAGGGCAAAAAGCAAGAGGAAAAATTCTGGCTAGATATAAAGAAAAAAAAATGTTGATAGAAACAGAAAGACTGTGGGATATCCACCCATGAAGATATTCAAAACTTAATTAGACAATGCYCTAAGCAGCCTGATCAAGGGTGGCCCCACTGTCAGTGGCAGATTGCACAACCTAGCCTTCAGGAGTCCCTACCAACTTAAATTATTCTATGATTCTAATAACACACACTAATCACCATGAGGCATAGTGGCAATGCCAAAGTAAAATGAAATGTTATATTAAAAGTAGGAAATTCTGAATGTGAATTACTGAAAAATGGAATTCTAGGAATAGGTAGAAACAGAAATCTCAGAAGCAGAGAAGAAACAGAGGAATCTTATGTTCTGAAAAAGGATTTTATTTTCATGTAGACTTTAATTAAGGGCTTTGATTAAGATATTATTTGATTTAATTTGAATTGATTTAATAGTTTTATCAGAGATAGGACTGAAAACTCTAGAAATGGTTCCAAATGCATCTTTGAGGAACCCACCATTTACAGCCATTTCCCTTATCCCTGTAGTCATTTAAAACTACTTCCTATGCCYGATAGTCATTTAAAACCACTTCCTATGAGAAGAAATTGTAAGATACTTTCTACTTTTATTGCCATTTTATTTGGTCTGCTACCATGTTAAGTGGAAAAAAAAAAAAAAGTAACAAAGTGCTTATGAAATTATTTGATTTCTCTGCTCACCAAATAATGCTAGAGTTATTTCTAGGAGACATCTAAGTTTATAGGTATGCTTTTGCAAAACAGCTCCTACTTACCATGTTTTTTCCTCTAGCTACCAAACAAAACAGAAAAAAAACTTAAACAGGAAAATAATCTAAGGACAGAGGGTATCTGAGATGGGGACYATGGAAGTGGATTTGTCTGATAGTGTACATTCTTCCCTTCATGAAACATAGAACACTTATCGTGGCAAATGAATACTAYAGGTGGGCGTATGTCTTAAAGCAGAGAACATCTGTTGATACATTTTTCTTTTAAATAYGTACATATATATATACACATATATACATTTATACATATATATGTGAATTTGCAGTACACTGACATTTTGTACAAAGCAGGGTGRGGATCTTTGCCATTATTGGGTGCCTTGCATTGTCTGAAAAAGATCACTACTGAAGAGAAGTTAACAGTGCAGTTTCACACCTTAAGTTATTATGGAAGAAATGGCCTGGTAGACAAACTCAGAAGTGTCAATCTCAGTTTAGTTAAAATACTATCAGCCTCAATACATGCAGTTTATTTTTCACTACTCTCACTTGTAGCTATTCAGTTTAAGCTCATAAGGACATTGTGAGATTTAGCCATAGAAATAATATTTGCTATATTACAAATAATTAACTTGTTTGASAATATTATTGAGGGAAGTTTCTGCTTCCTTCTTTGCAAATATATTTTTAAAATTTGTTATTAAGTTGCCTGACTTAATGATGAAGCTTCTTCTCTGATTGTTTCTAGACAACCACTCTTCCAGAGTGGTTGTTTTTTCTGTCTGTTGGGTTCTCTGTAATCCAATTTGTTCAGACTGGTTTGTGAGTTATTTAGGATTGCAAACAAAAGGTAATTACTTTTATAGCGTTATTGCTTTTTTTTTTTTTTAGCTTAGTCATATTGTGCTAGTATAGGTTTACCTTGACTCTCAAATTGGCAGTCATTTTTAGCATCTCATCAGAATGTTTAAATCAGGTCTAATTGGTGTTGCTCTAAAAAWGACTCTGCTGAGGCTCATCATGTTGCATCAATAAATTTAAAAAATAACCTTTACCRCTGTAAATAAATATATCTAAAAGATCAATGGTACAGAGGAAAGCCCAATACAGGAATGCTGATTTTTACTTGTTTTAGACATCAGAACATAGTCCTTCTGGAAATCTTACCTATTATATTTTGGTTATATGATTGTTTGTTAGATAATACAAAGCAAGGAAATATATTGATTTTAAGCAGGCAGATGTTGTCTAATTCCACAAAAGTACATATACTCTGTTGACTGGTGCAGGAAGTGCCTCAAAAACAGGATCATTAGCCAGGTGTTTATTGCTAATGCATAATTCCCTAATAATTTATACTAATATTTTTTGTTAAAAGAACCCATTTCACTTCCTGAAATGGAATATTAGTGTCATACTTTATTACAGATTTACAAAACAAAAGTGATAAACTCAATGATGATATAAAACTGCTTCTAATGGAACATGATCGATGATAACAATTTTTTTTTTTTGCAGTAGTTGGAAATACAAGTCTTTATTCAGGAATATCTCAGTATTTTGCTGTACTCAAACCCCATTTGTTTTACTGACAAAACAAAAAGCAAAAAAGAATACAACTGCTGGATTATGGAGTTAATGAGGAGGCTGAAKTACTCCATTGGTTTCACATCCTAAAGAAGCTTAATAGTGTTTTAAATGTGGCCTAAATCTTAATAAAGTAGCTTTTGTGGACCATGTCCTTAGTGGTTTCCTGAATTTGACAAGGATTAAGTAATTGCTTACATGGAAAACTCACATTAGAGATATATATGTCAGGAGAGATTCACGAAATGTTCACTATAAATGTCAGTTTGGGTTAGTAAATATGAGTAGTCTACAAAGCCTTTCTCCAGCCTCTCCGAGCTGACTGAGATGACTAACTGACATTTCCTAGCTGTCTGCAGTAACTGAGATCATGCAGCCTAAGAGACATTTTCTTTGCTGTATTGACAAAGCTGGACAAAGAATCCTCTGCTTTCCACTTGAAGATACGGCCAGGCAAGTGGTGAGTTTGTCACGTACACAGACTTTATTATGGATTTATATGGATTAATGCTTCAGCCGCTGCCTTCTGGGTGTACCTGGTCTAGTGCCTCTGCTCCTCATTATATACTGCACTGACTGTTAACTAGGCATCTAGACTGTCTCATTCACCTTTCCACCTTCCATTYCTTTTTCATCTTTCAAGACCCCCATGAACAACGAGATGCAGCTAAATCCTGTGGTCAGTACTTGTCTGTGGTCAAAATTCCAGAATCAGTGCCCTGCCTAGACTCTCTTGTGGTAGTTGAAAGGAAATGAGAAAACAGAAATTTTCCATTAAAACTTTTTCAGAGGGGAAAAAAAAAAAAAACATCCCCCCAAATCTGCAAATGCTCTGAGTTCCTTTTCATGCATATGTCTCCCAGCCTGAACTCTGACTTATTTTACTGTATGAATTATCTCAGAATCTGGAAGTCTCTGCATTTTCCACAGGAATTTTGTATCAGTCCCTTTTTAAATGTATTGAAGACAATCTTTTCTTAARTATTATCACATGGTATCTGATGCTTTTCTTTGTACTTGGAAGACAGCTCATGACTGTGTGTTAACTGGGGCAGGTCTGCTTCTCTTCATATTTCATAGTGCTGGTCCATTTTTCATTCAGATTAATCACCTTTCTGAGCATTCTGCTGCTCCTTGCTAACCACACACCCAAACTTCACTTACATAGGAACCCATGGAGGAAGAAAGAACAGGCCATAACTCTTCCTCATTTCGACGTATAGGCTAAGACRCATGTCCCTGTGCAGGCCTGGGCAGTGCTTCTAGATCCCAAGTAGAGACATTGCTTATGTGACCATCTGTCTATCTCTAGAGCTGAATTTTGACTATTTAATCTCATTTCAAAGTTGATCAAAGCTGAGGCAGAAAAAAGGAATAATGTACCCTTTATGTTCTCCTTCTGATGCTGCCTTTGCAGAGCTCCAGTACACAAGCCAAAAGAGCTCAGTTTCCCAGTCCTTTACTTAGGAAAGCAGAAATAAATATCAGAATGTTTAATGCATTCCATATTTTAAAAATAAGATTATTTTATTTTTGAAGAATAAARGGTCTATACAGTGAAAATAGGCACTGTAAGAACAGACAAGGATTCTTGTTCCTGTCCATGAGCCAGCCACAGCATTACTGCAGAGCAGCCGGATGTGCTTTAAAGAAGCCTACATTATCAGCRTAGTCAGCAAATGTTATGATCTCAAGAGTGTCTTTTGCTTACAGGCCTCACCAGTCACAGGTGAGACAGCATGCTACATATATCTGCGGAATAGTGGAGCTGATAATGAGTTTGCAAGGGAAGGCTAGAGCTCTCTTATAATTGTGCCATTAAAAGCACAGTACAGCACTCTCTTTAACCAACAGGCTATGCATGTACAAAAGCCTGATACACAACAAATGAATTCTCAAATTCTTAATGATTATACTAATACGCTAACTACTTGTTAACAGACTCAAGTAAATTGCTGGTCTGCATTTCTTATTTATTTGTTAAGGAACCATAGCATCAGGATAAGAGGTAATTTGTAATGAACCCTCAAATGTTGCTCAAAACCCTCAAATGTTGCTCAAAACTCTCTGGGTCAAAAAAATCTGTCAGTTATGGTTTCATAACTGCAGATCATCTTTTTGGAAATCAGTTGATTTTCTTTAGAGTAAATTCCTAGTAATCCAAATCAGAATCAGGCCTTTCAAATCTAAAGAGAAAATTGGAGATAGAGAAAAGGGAAATATCCCTTGAGGATAAACAACTGACTATCTATAATGAAAATCAGAAAGCTTTGTTGTTGGGTTCTGGAGAAAAGGATTCATTGTCTATAGAAACGCCATTCCTGTTCATTACATTTTCAACAATGTAATCACATTTATAAAATTTTGCTTACATGCTCACTACTATAGTCCAACCCTCAGCAATTAATACGCTAATTGTTTGATACAGATAGCTATAAAGTACTCTAATTATACAGACTGTTTGATGAGAAAAGAAAATGATTTCGTTCTGCAGCAAATGTGAAAAGATGCTCAAAATTGATGGCTTTGTTCAGTAGAGAACATAATAGGCAAAAAAACTGTTCACATTTTGAAAAGCAGAGAAGCACAAGAGTARTATAAGCAGATGTTCACACAATTGTATGAGAGTGCCATAAAGTTCACACTGCAGTAGCTGCAGTAACTAGTCAGTGCTATCTGTGTTGCTACCTGCCTGGCACCACTGCTATAGTTGATAATAACAAGAGATGTGTTCAGTTTGCACAGCATAACTGAGAAAGGTTGCGAGGTTTTCTTTTAAATCAGGAGTTCATCAAAATATCCCTATTAGTGTAAGCTCTTTGGAACAGAGAACATACACATACGATGTCTTTATGGTAGGTGCAGTGCCATGGCTTACCAAGCTACAGCCATCTCCATTCAGGGTAGATAACACATTTGTAGAAATATGACATAGAATTGAGAGAAAAAGTTAACTAATTATCCATGTCTTTGAGACTAATTAATTGGAAGGAAGCCAGACAAAACTCGTGAAGAACTTTGGTGGGGAGGCTGGTTGGTTGTGGAGAGGGGARAAGGGAGGGAGAGTTGCTTACTTGTTTGCATATTCCTAAGCGTGGCCTGCAAATTTAAATACAGAATATTTGTATCATTACAAAATGAACACTAGAAGTATTTTACTGGCATTAAGGCAAAATGAAAGCTATAAGAGGGGACTATATATTCCTTCTAAGACATACTCAGAATAGAAGAAAAGCTTTTGAACAAGTAGAAGATAGAAACAGAGACTTGTATGGACTCTGGGATTTCACAGAACTACAAAACAGACTGTCTACCTAGAATATTTTATTCAAATTAGTCTCTTATATCTAGCATATATTATTTAAAAGTCTTAATATATTTAAAGAATAATTATTATTCAAAAACTGTAATAAAGAATTGTATAATCTCTTTAGAACTGTTGCATGCAATATCACCCTATGTTCTATATTTTTAAAGCAAGCTCTGTAGAGTCCGTATGAACTTCCTAAAGAATTCTGTTTACCWCTTCTTGTCTGGAGAGGCACGTCAAATTACAAGGGGGATAACCTAGGATAGCATGGTCCTTAGAGCAGTTGTGCCGCTCATGGAAGGAAATGGAGATGAAAAGGATATTCTTTAGCGAGGTTAACTTAGGGCTTCTGTTGCTCTTCAGAGAACTCTCAATGGGACCCAAGAACCCATTATTTGGGAATAACTGGGACCCAGTTACCCCACTTACTGCAGCTGGAGGCCAGTGGCAGTCATGCAAATAGTCAGTTCTGTTTTTGTTGCTCACTTTCGCGCTGCATATTGAAAGCTGGCACAAAGCATGGCACAATGGAAGAACAGACTCAGGACAAATGCTAAGGAGATGAAAGTAAGGTTAAACATTTTGTATAGGCCATCCATACACATTCTACTAAAAATACAAGCTGTTAATACTCCAACCATTTTGTGGAATTCTCTGCTCCGATTTGTTACTGGGTTCCTCCGGTGTTATTCGTTTATCTTAAATGGAATTACTCCTGATTTAACAAAATGTAAATGAAAGGCAYTGTCCTTTTCTCTAAATTGTCATATTTTTAATGAACATTCTGAATGAGGAAAAGTAACATAAACTTTACATTTTTAAAAAAMTTGATTAAATTCAATGCATATAAATCAAAATAGATAAGAAAGTGAACAAATATTATACTTGTGAATTTGGTTGGTTTTGCAAACGAAAAACTAGATAATAATACTAGAAGTGACTGTACTGGAGGATTTTTCTTTTTGGCAGCCTACTATGTTGGAAAAGAAATCTGATTCAAACACAATATTACATGTTAAATTTGCAATAGCTAATTAAAAAAGTGTAGTGAAAGTTTAACACAAATGGGCTGAGTGCCCTGTTAATAGGGTCAGAAAGCCAATTTTCAATAAGAAGAATAGTTATATATTGCTAGTTATCTAACGAAGAATAGATCACGTTCAATATCCATAGCATTCTTAAGYTAATTAGTCATACGCTTTATCTCTGTTTTTTGAATTAAAGATTGTCCTCAGAAGCAGTATGGAGTTCTGGAGGCAAAGCTGGTGGAAGGTAGCACTGTCCCAATACTAGTGATTCATATGGGAAAGGTATTCTTAAATCCTTTTAAAATTAATTCTCCTCTACTCTTTCTACCCTTCTCCTCTCTTATTCAGAAATTAATATCCAGAGGGAAGTCAGGTCAAAAGTTTGAAAATTAGATTGGATCAAACAGTTGATTTTATTTCCTGCCATTTATTCTGACCTGAAAATGCTTGACTTCTATGTTCAGATTTCCCCTATTGAATTGTAATAATGTATTTGGGGCTGTGAAATATTAAAAATGTTCTGTATGAATCTAAAAATAAAAATAGATTATGTTACTCTATACTATTAACATCAAAACTTGCTGTTGTGCTAAAATGCCTAAAAATGCTACTTTCAGAAGTAATGCTGTAGCTAACTTAGCACAATTAGGTCARCTCTCCAAATACTCACTAGTGTACATGAACTTGAGTTTTTTGCTGTTTGTTCTCTGGTAGTAAAACCACATAATTGTTTTTCATTTTAGCAGGACATAACACAGCAAATAGCTATGTCAAAATTCATAGATCAGAAAAYATGAACAGAAAAAGTTAGCTTGTGACATTAAAATAAAATATAGCCAATGTAATGAGAACATCTTCCCCTTATTTATGAAAGTTTAAGGAAAACCATCAACAATTCAAAACAACCAATATTAAAAAGAAATTCAAACGATGTTTTTTTTTTTTTTTTTTAGATTTCTCACTTCTGCCCCTGCATCATGATGAGGAAAGGATGCATCAATGCACTTAACACCATAATATGATCTAAAGCAGTGCAAAGTGTCTATCTGAGAAAGCCCAATAATTCTACATAAGCCTTTTAACACACTAGTTGTAGTAAGCATTACCATTAGCAAATACAAGTTTTAATAGAGGTATTTTAATTCACATGGCTATAGGTCATTGCAAATGAAATGTGTGCAGTTTCTTGAAGGGAGGTTGAAATAACTATATAGGCCTGAAGGTTGTCTGAAATGTTGAGAAACGGGTTTTTTACATCTTAAAGACTGTGAAACTTAGAATCACAAAGAGATGCATTGTAATGTTCAAGTATTGACTCCTCAAGCATACAGAATCTCAAAGCATAATACTTCTTTCCTCTACCAAAGGAATCCGCTATGAAAATATGGATTACCGTGACTAGATAAATGTACAACCTTATTTACTTTTGCTGTTGAYATAACAGACTTTGGTATAGCTGGCCTTTCTAAAATTTTCTTTTAAAATAATTTAAGTTGTTAGTGCTTTTACATTTGCAAGACCAGAGTGTTCTGTTGAGTGCAAGATCCTTTTTGATGCAATTTAAAATTAGCAGCCTCTGAAACATCTGCCACAGTTAGATGGTGTGGACACTGCTAATTGCCAAATCATGTGCAGCTGTATGCATTTTTGATAGCCCTTATAGCACACAAATCTGCTTCAGCAGCTATAGATCTAAACAATTCCCTCTATTATAATCAGTCTTATGTTTTTATACACAAAAATACTGCTTCTAGGTTCAGATGCAGAAATAAAAAAAAAAGCTTGTGTTTATTAGACTGCATCTATATTAAGATAAAGGCAGAARTGATTTCTCTTTAAATTATAATAATAAGGAAAACACTGGAAAAAATAGATCAGTCAGTCGTTTTCTGCTGTGGAAAATAACATGTCCTTTTTGCAACCAGCTCTAGAAAATGCCAGGGAGGAAACTGCTAGGGCTTTCAAATGTCAAGGAGCTTGAGTTTTTCATGTACTCAGAAGAGCTAGTCATGAAATACGTTTTCTTCTGCTTCTATGGGGACTCTAGCAGCAAAAGAATGACTCAAATTACTATAAAAGAAGAGATTAAATCATTGGAAAAGCAATAGAAACCAAAATCTGTGAATGGAGCAGCATGAATCTCCTATGATACAGTACCTCAGGATCCATAGAGATACTTAGCAAGAATTTGTTGCTGTATGGGATTTCTGCTGATACAACAGATAGGAGGAATGTCAGGATCATTTACAAGSCGGTCACCTGTGTAGGGCTAGGCCTTTGCACCTTTGGAGTTGTTTGGAAAAGTTTGGGAATTTTAAAACTTAGATCACRTACAGTCTTTTGGTTGGTTGTCTATCATACACCTTGACCCTATCTGTCAGGTGGTGCAACTTTTTGAACTTCTGCACTATTTTGTGAATTGGAGGTATGGTACTCAAAAATATGGATTATAGAGAGAATGAGAATGAATCACCTGTACTGCATTTACCGAAGATGCTGAAAAGTGTGAGGTATATGAAGAGATACGCAAAAAAACTGTCAACAATGTCAAGATTAAGTGCTTTCCTGAAAATCTGGATTTAACCTTTGCTTGTTTTACATCATCATGCCAAATCATTTAAACCTACCATTATCAAATCATGCATAAAAGACTGTTTTTAAATTCCGGATGCTCAGTTTCACATATTTAGATTCTGACTTGCATATTCAAGAGAAGCTGGTGCACTTCTGTGAACAAAGAGGGAATGATAACATGATATAAACTCAGATATGTAATTTTAGAATAGCTATGTAACCAAGGAAAAGAGGCATGCTTAAACTTCTGTCCCTCTGGAGGAAAATGCCTCATCTGCTGAATGGGAAAAATTTTCTCTTGGGGGTGGAGGGGGAAGTGATCATGTAACTAAACACTGTATCATATGATAAGATGATCTGAAAAGCTTTTTTTTAAATCATTTTGATAGAAAT
Source organism: Rhea americana (assembly GCF_003343005.1). NCBI lineage: Eukaryota > Metazoa > Chordata > Aves > Rheiformes > Rheidae > Rhea > Rhea americana. Next base: position 1,404,471 of record NW_028185184.1, read on the forward strand.
TTCATTGTTTACAGTATATTTTATTTTGTCCTKGATTTTAATTTAGTTTTAATTTGAATTGAAGTCATTTTTGAATGAAACAGAAACTCCTTGGAGTAAAATTGAAAATCTTATCAGTTGCAATGCAGATGGTTAATTCGACAAGAACATCCACTGATCACTGCAGAAAAGCTGTAAATGTGATCACTCATAAGGAGGACCCATCAGATGTAGCTGCTTTTGGGTGCAGAATACAACCTCAGACAGATCTACCAAAGGCATTTGCCCAGGGAGAGGGAACCTGTAGTTTCAGTGATCCTTAATCTGGCACTGGTCTATAAGCAGACTGCGTAAGACCATGGTTTGCAGTATCCAAACAGATTCAGCCAAAAGTCAAACAAGATCCATTCAAAATCCTGCAAAGCTGGCTTTGATGATCAAGTATTTCTGAGTGAAAACTTTRCTGAGTCCAAAGCAGATACATTTTGCAGATCTGCTTTATCTTGTAAGTGGTTGGTTTTGCAACCTTTATGGCTTTTTAATGTTGTTTTACAGATGGGTTGTTACCTAATCTGATATTACTTGCTGAAAGTGGGAATTCACAGGCTTATAGGTATATACCTTATAGGTATAAGATACACACAACAAAAATTTATATTTACTGGGTTTTATATCAGTAAAACACATACTTTATTACAGAATAAATCTACTCAAGTAAACACAAAAAGAGAACAAAAGCCCATTTCTAGTTCTAAAACTGAATTTTTCCAACCTGACTGCCTACGTGAAGGCTTCTATAATCCCATTTAAAMACTGAGAAGGTTTGATTTTGAGAGAAGTGAGGAAGACGCTACTGAAGTTAAGGGAAAACAAGAGCAAATGTTGTCACCTAACCATTTTCAAGCTGCAGTTGTTTGGTTCTGTAATTTAGATGTAGTATGTTAAGGAAGAGTTTTTATAATAATGTAAAGCTGAATTAATGAAAATTAAGAAGTTTAATTTTTAACTGATARTTTAACTTGATAGTAGTCATGTGCTATGCATATTACAGACAGGAAAATATAAGTGGCTTTGTTTCTGTGATACTAAGTATTTGTGTCTTCCAGTGAACACAGAAAAGCAGTTTTGAGAAATTAAGGTATAGCTTTTGAGACACATGTATTTTAACATCCAGATTTGACACTATGGACTCAAACCTTTGACATAAAAAACACATTTAGATAATGCAGAAAATAATATTATAAGAATACAGCTGGTGCAAAATAACTTTTTTTTTAACTTTTGATACTACTAACAGTCATTTTGTCGAAGCTGCACAACATCGATCCATGCAGTTGTATCTTGGCTAACTCAAAACAAGTTAGATTGCTGTTAGAAGCAGCCACATTACAGCAGTTTTCAACTTGTCTAATTTACCCTGCTTCAGCATTTCACAATTGGGTCAGTRCACAATAATACAGAAAGAAGCATTTTTAAAAAATACCAGTGATTAGGTAACGGTTTACTTCCATTAAGGAGGAAACTGAATGTGGAGTCAGATGTTTTGGGAGGAGTTTGTTGTCTGTTATTTTCTCCTCAATCCTATCTATTTACAAAGAATTTTGTGTTCTTTTCCTTGAATGTGCCACGAAGCAAACCTTAAGATGCAGTTCCATTGCCCAGAATTTCAGCAACCTTTTCATTGAACATATATCCCCAAAACGTTTGSTCTCTGATAACTGTGCTCAAAAAAGAATTAAAGAAGACATTCATTTTAAAGGAATGATAGGGTCAAGTTTCAGGCTAGATTATTGAAGAGAACAAACACTCTTCAAGACACCATAAATCACAAAAGCAGTATGTTCCCCAAGATTTTTTTGGAAATATTGATTGCTTCCTACTATCCTATTCTAAAAAGAATGGCAGTTACCTTCTCTGAACGCAAACTACAGAAAAAATGCCATAGAAAAGGGGAAACATCACAGCTGAATTTCCTGCCACAAGTCAGACCTTTGCCTTTCTCAATGAAAGAATTAGATCTATGACAAAAGCTTGCAGGGAGAAAATGTGAAGAATTACCTGTGCTTTTGTATCATAAATACTACTGTTCTCTGTTGGGGCACTGCAATTACAGTATTGGATCATTCCCCTCAGTGTCGATACTTTAACAAAGCCGGCRTCTTGCGTTGTTCCCTCTGTATGCTGACGTGTGTGTTTGGTTAGCAAAATGATGAAGTTCTATGTGAAAGGAAGAATTGCTCAATTTCAGTGACAAAGAAACAACAAATTTTATGCAAAATCCATGGGATTTTTTACACTACTCTGATTTCTTCATTTAGCTTATTGGATAATGTATTACGAAAATGCACTAACATTAAGAACAGGGTTTTATAGGCCCTTGGATCATTGATACGTTGTGGGAATGCTGAAGACAGAAAAACACATTTTGATACAATTTATTCTTGTCAGTATCTTGTTATGTAATCTTTGCTGAATCCTTGGTTTAGAATGAAAATCTAAAATACATATTGTACAATTTTTAGAAGTAGTTAAATTCTGATTTTGGAGCCACTCTTCTGCTCCTCAATTAAGCTAACTGAAATAAAAATAAAAAAAAAAATAAAATAAAAAATAATAAAAAAAAACACCCCCCCAAAATAGTTGTTCTTGACTAAAAACTAATGTACACAAAACAGTGCATAAGTTTTGACATTTTGAGTCTTACTTTTCCTGTGATTCAAGCAATATCAGGCCAAATACTCTCTGCATTCTGCATTCCACTTTCTCACTAAAAACAGAGAGGCACTTCTGTGAGGAAACTTGATATGTTTTCTTGATCCTCTTTTGGAGTATGGTCATGGGTATGGTTTACAGCAGCTTGAATAGCTGAAGAAAATGGTATATGGAAGAAGGAAAAGAGAGAGGAAAGTTTTAGAAAATTTTCCTCTTTTCCACTGCAGAAAGGCTTCAAAGGGCACCAAGTAGGACCACAAAACTGATCCAAGCAATGGGCATCTACAAAATTGGCATTCAAGTATTTACTTACTAGATAAAATGTCCTGAAGGAACAACATGCTTTCAAGAATATACATGCAAAACACATGGTATGACGTGTAAAGTGTGATTAGTTTAAGACTGTGTGCTGAAGCAGCTCATGGATCCTGTTAAAGGAATACAAGGAGTCTTTCTGATAATAAAGCTGGTTACACAGATATGTAATTCAGGCAGGGCTATAGGTCCAAGTTCTTAATTCTTTATTTTTACCTAGAATCATTGCCACCTGAACAGGTGAGCAAAAAAGAAAAAAAGCAAGGGGAAAAAAAAGTCTGCAAATTTTGGCTTATAGTGTTTCTACTTAAGAGTTTAAAGCCGTCTGTCAATGTAATTGTGCAAAAGATAGTGCTCCTCGTATTCACTACTATTCTCATTTCGAAATCTTCTCGCATTTGTCATATCAGCATCACACCATCTTCTTTAATTTTTGCTTCTTTATAAGCTTGTATGCCTTCCTGCCAGCTGAGTAAGTACCTTATTTTGCACAAACTAATCTGTGTGAGACTGATGAATACTGATTGTATAATTTACATGAGAGATACGACGCCCGATCCTTCTGAGAAAAATACCTTTAAAAAAAATCATGTAAATAATGTTTGCTGCTTGTTACCTAACTATGGTGGGGCAATGTGGCTTTAAAAAGAGCAAAATATATCATGTTTAGCCATATAGCTAGATAGAATAAATTACTTGAATGTGGATGTATTTATTGGACACCTTGATACATACACACATGCACACAAATTTAACTTTTGGTGGCCGTAACAGAATTCTTACTGCAGAGGTCAGAACATTCATTCAGCAGTCTATAACAGTATTGCAAAAGCAGTTACGGCTATTGCAGAATGTTTGCAAGACATATCCACTATAAACGTTGAGTTACAACTAGTAAACTGTCATCTCTGTTGATACTCTGGGTGTTCTCCAAAGAGTCTGAACAGAATCTTATTGTGTTACTACTAAATCTTGTTTGTTGTATGACAAGTCTTAGATTCACCTGTAAACTCTATAACAATATCTGCCCTTTCTCCTAACTTTTGCCTCCTTATTGAATGAAAAATTCATAGGGGAGTATGAGAAAGTACTATATTTGGCTCAGAAATTACACCTTTGAAGACCATGCATTTAAATAGAGCATATTTGGCCAAATGATTAGTACTAAGACAAATTATTTATTTCAAAATAGCTCAGTGAGCAGAAGTTTTAATGAGGTGGTGAGAGAATTCAGAAGTCACCTGCCAGAAACAGGAGACAAAGAAAGGAAGTGTAGGCTGAGTAACTGCATACTTTCCAAACAAGTTCTCTTCAAACTATGGGGCTAGCTAAAGTAGAAGGGAAGTAGTTGGCTATACAAAGAAAGCAAAAACTCCATTATTTGGAGGAGTAGCCACTTGAGATTTTTGGATGCCTGAGAGAGTCTTGCCTAAACTAAGGAGTACTAATGAAACGTACCAGGGAAAAGCTTTCTTGTGCTGAAAATCAAAAAAAAATATATATTTTTCATCCTTTTTTTTTTTAATGAATCATTACACGTGCTTCCAGTTTCAGCCTTCCACAAAGACATGAACTATGTGTCAAAACTCAGCTAGCTGCTGCAGGCAACTTGGGCCCGGAGGCCTACAGAAAATTAGGCTTGTGATATCCATGCTTGATCCAGAACATCGGGACAATGTGTGAAAATGTTTCCTTACTTGGGTTTCCTCACTCAGCTGGAGATGCTGTGCATGTATGTATTTTATATAAGCTCAGCTAACCAGTGCATTTGAATTCACTGATCACAGCTGACTGTCCATAACACTCACAAACTGAAATGTTGCACAGCAACAACAGTTTGACCTGACAAGTAATTTGACTACTCTTGTTCATTTACTTTCTCTTCACCTTATCTGCACCTGGTTAAGCATGAGGAGGTTGCTACCTTGTTAAAGAAGTCCTACCTTGCTAAGAGTTTGTACTAGAAAAATAGTCCGCAGAGACAATTCACTGGATTTTCAAATCTTACTACAGAATCCAAATCACTGTGTTTTGATCATGATCCTTAAAGTTTTGTCCTGTAAATTGGCTTACCCCATTGACTTGCATAAAGACTCTTGCAGCAGACAGTGGAGCTGGGTGGGTATCTCAAGCAGAAAGCACACACAGAGGAAGAATGAATTAGTATGAGAAACAAATTCCATTTCTAAGGGCCTCAAAATAAACTGCAAATATGTTATAGTCTTTGCAAGCTTCCTTGTGACAACTATTTTTACTCTTTTAAAAAGAGTGAAACAAAAGGACAAGGAAACTAAATGACTCAAAATTATCAGTGACAAATCTGGAAGCAGAATATATTCAGAAAGCTCTTGTCAAATGCGTGAAACACTTGAGCAAGGTTTCAAGCTGAATTTTAGCTAAATGGCTTCTGAGATCTGTTGTGTTCCCTAAATAGAAGAAAAGGATTATTTGACTGTTATGGACAGCAGTGGGTGCCTGAGTACACATTGGTTTCCATAGATCAGATCTTATTTTCAATTTTTTCTTCAACAGGCCTCATTTTAAGACAGAGAAAGAAGGAAAGACTCCTCATTGTAACTGGTAGTGCAGAATTTATTGTCCCTGTATGAATATGCATTAATTTTAAAATGTCCATAGGCATAAATTTATTTTTTAATTATAAAACTGACATAAATTATGTCTTTTGTCAGAACAGGGATTTGCTGTAGTTGCTACTGTGATGCTGGGTTATATCAATAACCAATTCTGCCTAGGCATAAAATATAAAAAATACCAATGTGTACAAAAAATCATTGTTCACATTTCAATATTTAGTGAATACGTAAAACAGTAGTGTAAACTCCTATAAACACTCCTACTACCTGTATAACAGTAGCCCCAGCTGTTGCTTACTACTTGCTAATAAAATCTTAGCYGTGGTAGAGGACCTAATCTCATATGACTGATGATCAGATGTGAAAAAGCATTAATGCTGCTGGGGAAGAAGAAAGGGAAAAAAAAAAAGAAGAAAAGCTAAGCCCTTAAGTACCTTAAGTGTCTAGGCCTAAGTGACCTCAATTTCCTTTGACTTCAATGTGAATTGAAGCTTCACAGTCCCTCACAGAGTATTTAGCACTTGAATCATTATACCACCTCAGAAATTCTGGTCATTATTCGGATATCTTTAGGTCAGAGAGGTTACATTTTGTCATAAACCCAGCTGACTAAGGATTTGTCTTGAATCATATTAATTGCTTTCAATAGGTCAAAGTTGATGACATGGCAGCTTGTGCTACTGTACCTTTCAGCCCTCTCCGTAAATCTCTGTCAGATAAATAACWGCGATTTCTTCAGTACCTCATACTCTTTCGTTCCTTCTGTACTGTTTGTAATTGCCTTCCTCATTTTTAACTGACTTCTAGCAAATCATTTTTCTAAATGCTTAAAGCTTCTTAAGTTTATATGACTTTCTTTTGTTTTAAAAATGACTCCTCATGAAAATTTTATTTCCTGCCCGCTTTACACTTAGCTAAGTCATGAAAATTAGAACATTTTGAAATAAAGTACTTTTCTTGAGTACAGATACTAGTTTCTGCATACTGGGACCAGAGTGCACAGAGAGCACACCCTGCCCAAAATAAATCACAGCGCTGAGTTCTGTTATCTCCAAAAGAGGGCTGCAACCCTGTGGGATGAATGATGCTCAGCTGGGTCCCTCCATCCTCCTTGCTTAAGAGAATTGTGGTCTGGTACTTCTGTTGGCCAACTGCAGGGATCTTCCTCACCTTTGGCTGATCACAGAGGACATGACTTTGAGTTCACTGCTCTTTTGGGGATGTATGTGAGTCAAGAATGATCATTTGGCCAAAAGTCCCAAGTTAATAAAAGGATGGAATGCATAAATATTCATCTTCTTTGAGTACACTGGGCAAAATAAARATTTTGAAAAAGATTGCATGCCTTCTGTTCTCATTAAAAGAAATTCTTTTTTTTGTGTGTAGTTATTATACTTTAATTTTGGAAGCTCAATACTAGTTGCGACAACAACGTTTCTGATCCTAATTAATTTATTTTGCCAATCAGGATGACAATGCTTTCTGCCCCTCCCCCCMCTTTTTTTTTAGCTAATGTTGACAACGTATCATTTCACAACTAACACATATTTTAAATCTTTTCCTGAAGGGAAAGCAGTCCATAGTCTGGATAATGTTTCTGCTTGAAATCCAAGCCAAATCCTAGATTTATTTAGCAACCAGCATGAAACACATTGTGATTGAAATAACTGACTTTTACTCCTACARATTAATCAAATTAATTAATATTTATGAGTAAAATTAAATCCTATTTACAAATAAACAAATTTACTCAGTATTCTTATGCTAGGCATCATTATAAAGTCTCATAGTGTATTTTTGATATTTTCCAGTGATTTTTTTACTTTTCTAAAAACAAATTTCACATAGTTCAATTCTATGAAAATTAATCATTTCAAATACTCTGCAGCCTAATGGCTCAATCTCATTTAAACTAGCACATGTATTACAATGAAAGCAGACTAGAATTATGAGGCCACTTGAGTCATCAATAGATAATTCTCAGATTTGGCTAGCCTCCCTGAAAAAATACTGCAAAGTCAGCAAGGGCTAACCAGTCAAGTAGTATTAAAATAATGAGATAATGTTACCAGTTTTGTTGCCTATGCACCATCTTAGTATTGAACTTACTAGGTGACGTTAGCTCATTTCAACTCTTAAAATGGGGAAGGGTGCAAAAGTTAAAATGGATTGGGAAGATGGATATATCTGGAAGTTCACCTGTGCTAGCAAGTTTTGGGGAAGGGGTATGTGTGGATGTGACCGTGCAAGAGAGCCTGCCTTGAGCTTCACCACTTCGTTTACAGCCAGTCCCCCTGCATTCCCCAATTCTAGCTAAGTACAAGGCTCAGACAGAGTAAGTTCCTTTTCTGACTTTTAGCAAGCCAGCAGGTTTGATTCAGGAAGAAAAGAAAAACCTGACAATGTTAGGGCTACTCAAGCTACTAGTAAGATAATCTTGTAATCAAATATGCTCCGAAATCAGACAGCAGCTCTTGAACTTTTTCAGATTCCCTGTCCTTATTTTTCCTCCTGCACAAACAACATCAGAACGATAGAGAAGTCTCCACCCTGCTTTGAAAGAAAGGGGCTTTATCAGTGTTCACCTGCATTTATTAATGTTTTAGAGTTTAATGATTAGCCCATTTATTTTACCTGATACTGACCCTTTCAGTACTTTCTGGCACTTGCAACGTGTGGACAGCTCAGTAAATAGACTTTGGAGGACAGCATTAAAAATATAGAGTATTTCTCTAATACAAGTGTCTAACCAAGTGGAAACCAGCCTCACTGTGGACTAATGTGTCCAGACCTTGCTCAGATTTGCTCCTTCCTTTTCTCTTCCAATTCTACAGAGAATAATTATGCTGAATAACTACCATTGCTGGAATGTGTGTCATTAAAGCTTGCGTGATTCACTTCTTACAATATTCTTACTCATTTTTGTACTCATTTCATGGATATTCTTATTATGATTGCTTCTCTTCTCCCATGTTCCCAAACMGAAAGTAGTTACCTCTTGTACTAGCATTTAACAAAAGTATTATAGACAGAAGGGAGCAGAAGGGAATTTTCTTGTTGTTGCTTTGTTTTATTAACTAACTTGAAACATCAAGGACCTTTCTGTTGACATGAATAAGTTCTATATACCTGGAAAATTCTATTGCAATTCAGCTGTGGTTTTGTTACACCTCGGAAAGCATTTTCTGAAATTGAAACATATTCTTCTTTTGACTAGGAATAAGTCAAAAGATTTTTTTTTCTTGAAAGTCTGCTTATGCTTTTCTAGTAATTTGTGTAAATGGAACAATAACACAGCAATGAGGGACAGGAAATCTTTAAAGGAGACCACTTTCAATTTTTCTGAAAGCTAGAAAGCACTTTGCAGCACCAATAAAGCATTAAATGTATTTGGAAGTACTTTTTTGCATGGTGGTAGGTGCAAAATTCATGAGATTTCTACATATCCTGGCTTTTGTAGGATATTTGATTAATGAGTGGTCCAGAGCAATTTTAAAACATTAAGGTGGCTACAGCCAACACAAAAAGTGTGTATTTGGGAACAGGCTGCAAGTAACCACTGTCTTTCTGCTGTAAAGAATACTTATATTAAACATAAACCCAAAATGGCAAGGAGATACCAAAATGTAAGCATTCAGTACTCCATCCTCCATCATCTATGTACATGTCAAACTACCTATTATTTAAAATGCATTTTCAGAGTTAGTGGGAGAGTTGGATGTTGTTTMATGTCTCTATTAGTCTCTCTTGGTCTAGGCTCCCAGTAGCCTCGATGTCCAGCACTTTGCTTATAGGGCTTGAGCTCCCTCATTCCCTCCACATCATACCTTTCCTCTCCAGCTCCTCAATGCCATGCACCAAGCACAGGAAGCTGAAGAAGCTGCAGCAGAGCAGAATGAACAAAATGTAAGTGCTTGTCCCAGCTGGTGCTCAGCTCCCACCTGCTGCAGGGTGATGGGCCCAACAGGAGCATGCTACCTTCATCTACACAGAGGAAAATTGCTTGCATGTTCAGGAGGAGGTGCTTCTCTGTCATATAATGAGATCACTGCSAACATCTCTCTTCTCAGTCCATTCCCTTCTATTCATATAGGAACAGAGACACTTTCTCAGTGTTGGTAGTTTAGCATAATGATAATGAGATGTCATGGACTTTGTAAAGTAAAAATGTTTTCTCCAAGGCTATAGGCTCAAAGTGAAAATGAGCTTTGAAAAAGACCTAGGTACTGTGCAACTCTTGTCTGGATAAGTGGGASTTAACTAGCTTATGGATAATGTTTGCTTTTCTGGTGTAGAGATCAATTGTATTCTAACTGCACCTTTGTAAAGCAAGTTAAAATGAAGTATTAAATTATTCTCTGTTCCACAAGGTATGGATCTGTTGCCTTACCTTATGTTTCAAGAATTACCGTGTGTTGGAAATAAGATAAAAAATCAAGGAAGAATAAACAATTCCAMGTTATGAAAGGAAAAAGCTTTATCAAGAAGGTATAGGGGTTAGAAAACTGTTTCAAGATCCCAAGAAGCTTATTAGACACTCTTGGGATGCTGCTGTTTATGATCCGAAAGTTTTGAACAGTAATGTTGTGCTTAATTGGAGCACAAGCTGTGCACTGATTAAGTAGTCATATTTTACCTCTTACACTCTGAATCTCATGCTTTTTCATTTGTGGCTTATAAGAATTTACACTGTAAGTTGTAAATCACGAGTTTTGTATAGTTGTACTTAACAACCTTATAGAAAGCTTTTCTATCCTATCAGTGATGCTCATTTTAGCAAACTGTTTAGCAAACTGCAATTTCATTTTAAAATGCTTTTGCTTTGTTTTGTTTTGTTTTTTTACAATGTCCAAGCACATCTGAATGAACCTTCCATTGAAATATTACAGTCAAACTGTGTTACTTGACCCTACATGAATAGCATCAAAGACTGAATATGCAATCTGTTTGGAACTGAAATTATAGATACTAATGTGCTCAGAAATACTAGATTCTTTATTGTTCTGGTTTGCAACACTCAATGACAGTCATTAACAGGCAAACTCATAGGCATGTGATGTCAACTTAGAAAATAATTTTCACATGATCAGTGAAAATTTGATTACAGACTGTAACTTTAGTCACTATCACTGTTAATGAAATTTTTTACAAGTTATTTTTTTCCTGTGACGTTTTTCAATAAAAGCTGATCACTTCCAAACTACTCAGTTCTGACACTACTGTCTAGATGCAGAAAATGAGATGCACAAAATACTACACAATGGCTTATGATAGAGAAGAAAAAAAAATATATAGGTTTTTAAAAATAATGGAAAAGTTATAAAAATAGTTGTGAAAGTAGAACAGACARACCAATACAAAATTATAAGGTAGTACAAACTTTAGGTTTATTTTTAWTTTTTTATTTGCTGTTAAAGATCATTTTATCTTTGTGAAGATAGCTTGTCATGGTGAAGCTATTACAATCAACACTTAAATTGTTCATTTGGTACTSTCATAAATTCAGCACATTTTCAGAAAGAAAACACAGAATTTCAGTTTTGAAACTAAAAGGATCATCTTTCTTGGACACCAAGTCTTAGCAAAGTCCAATGATAGAATAGCACACATTTTGGCACTCATCATTAAATGATTTTTAGCATAGTTTTAATAACCATGAGGCCAAAATTCTGTCAGCAATTGGATGTATGAATATTTTCATAATTATGTAGAGGAAATGAGATTCTATGTTTTACAGTGAGTGGTATGTTAAAGTGTTTTGTTGCTTATTTGTTATTTGGATTTCAGAGATGATAGAAAACTGAAGGCACTTTTATCAACATATGTTTTTTAGCTTTTTGTTTGCTCCACATACAGTTCACTGATTTAGTGTTCTTTTCCTATGTATTTGTGGAAAATATTTTAAAGGAAAAGTAAAAGTGACAATGATACTATGTTCAGATAACAGATAACATATTCCAGAAAAAAAAAANAGGCAAAGCACTTTGCTTGGTGCCCTGGTCAAAGTACAAATAAGTATTTTTTACCATCTATGATTCTGGAATGAAACACAATGACTGATGCTATATTTAGCATACAATATTTAGGGGAAGGAAATGTAAAGCGCTCAGTCCACTTGTAATTGGATTTATGTGAAAAATCAGATAGAAAGGTATGATTCTATCTAATTGGGATTTGTGCAGAAGGTCATGTTTGCTGGCTCTTCCCTTAAAAGAAATCTTTCTTCAAAATCACTAGGGAACACAATGAGTTTTCAGCTTTGCTTTTCATGAGGACAAAAGTCTCTATGTACCTTCCTATATTAATGTGGACATTTGTAGACCATTGATTTGCATATTTTCCTGTCACTACAGAAAATCCTGTAAAGTACTAGCAAAATTGCAGCATTTTAACAGAATGTTATAGTCATTCTAGGAAATGTATTTCTGCAGAGCAATATGAAGAGCACTGAAATCTAGGGCTCAAAAGATGTATCCATCTGTGTTTTAACTACATAGATCCAGTTGTCAGCAATGTTATATACCTTACCATGGATATGTGTCTGGCATTTTTAGCAGCAAATCAAATATCCCTGTTCAGATCAGAAGTCGTACATAAATAACTGATAAAAACATTGTTAATATTGTGCTGGGTAATTCCACTCAGGTGGAATTTAAAAGACAAACTTGGCTGTCTTTTTATCTGAAGGGAAAGAATAGGTGAGGACATTCTGTCCTCACTGGCACTTACAGCAGAAGTCCTCTAACATCATTTATGAGTTCTAAAAAGTACACATCTGTTTTCTGCATTTGGCAAATATTTAGTTTAAAACATCACTAAAAAGACTGGAATTACCTGTGTGATCTGCTGGCTAGGATACTCAGCAAAGAATAAAGGGACTTGCTTTGGGCTCAGGCGACACAGCTAACTTTTTGGGTCATGTCAGATTTATGCATTCCCTTTCTATAAATCTGTTTGGCTTTTTTTTTTTTTTTCCTTCTCCTTTTTTCATAAACTTGTTCTGTCTAATTGAACAGGTAAGCTGTCTGAGATAGGTAGTGACAATCATCACGGATCAAGTAGTGGGATTTTTGTAACTTGGATGTCTAGGCACTACATAAATAAAAAGAATTAAGATCACAGTAATCTGCTAACACTGTAAAACAAAGTAAAAACACTACTTTAAATTCAAAGGCAAGCAATGCCACAGAACATGCCTTATGAAAAAGCCGACTAAAAAAGAGAGGATATTATCAGTGAATGCTCAGACAAGGGCATTTTAATGTCTGTCAATAACATTCCTCCATCTGCCCAGTGGCTGGAGCAAACTTTGACATTGTAAATGTGCAATGAAGCTTAATTGACTAACATATTTTAGACAGCTTCAGATGGGGAGTGGTAGATATTACAGAGCAAAAGCACTATTGTGCCTGATACCAGTGTGGAACAAATATTTAATCTTTAAATATTAAGTTGTGATTTTGATAAGAACATTATTTCCAACAAGTCATTCCAACTTCACAACTTAGGAAAGAACTCCCCTCCAAGTAAACATGCCTGAGAATCAGCAAGATAAAGCATTCAATTTGCATCATGTTTATCTTTTCTGCTTCCTATTTTTGCATTTTCTATAAGCAGAAGCATTTTGTTTTAAGGCATTTTGTTTTGCTTTGCAACATCACAGCTGTAAGAGCCAAATATATAGAAACAATGAAACCTCTTTTTCAAGGAATAAAGGAAACATCAGGAGAGATCTATAGTTCCACCCTAATGAACCAATTCACTGCATGTTTATTCATCATGCTAACAGCTCACATGGGATTGCCAGAAACACTAGCACTGAGAGGAAAATTGAGGCTCTGAGACTTTATTTTGCTTTGTGCCATAGCAGGTTTCAAATTTTAGTAGCTAATGGGTATTTAAATCTGATAATTTTCTACTCTATCAATAACAATGAAATGAGCAGAAAACTGAAGACACTAGGGTGAAGTAAAGATAATAAGGTCAAAATTTTTTTTTCACAGATTGTGTACTGCAAAAGATGATGCAAATGTGATTGCTTTGTTTTTACAGAAGGAGGTCTTGAATTACTTCCAGCCTGATTTTCAGTTCCTTTCATCATTTTCTAATGGTAAAAGCAAATGCCGTACTCCCTGTAAAGGTGGAGTTGTGGAGGTATCCATACCTTGTGCACTATCCTGTACATTACTCTTCCATACCCTTAATCTAGACCGGAAAATTTACTATAGTGAATGTCAGACATGTCCAAAAGATCCTGTAATGTGGCCTGGTACTCTAGGGTGAAGGCTGTTTTAAAGTCCTGAAAGCAGTTCCAGTTTGGGACTTACTGCTTCAAGAGTAACTGATGCTGTTAACACATGTATTTCTCATTAACTTAAGACTTGTTAATGCTTCTAGAGCTTTGCAAATAATCACATATTAGTTCGGACTCCTCAAACTCCTTCCCATCCTACAGCCATCATTCAGATTTGTTGTAATCAGTCCAAGCTTTTTCCTTCTGGGAGCATTAGTTTCAGATTCAGTTCCATAAAGGTGCATTATCTGAATGTACTTCAGTACAGCTGTTGAGCACTGATTTCCCACAATCTTTCCTCTCTAAACAGCTCCTCAGAATAGCCCTTCCATCAGCTCCCACTCACATCCTATAGGAGAAACYCTGCCAGTTTATGAAGTGTAGTCTTGTAACTACTCCAAATTTTCCTCATGCTAGGCATGGTTAACTAGCAGCCACAAAGTCAATGAAACAAAAACAAAAGCAATCCTCTCCTATCCTTGCAGTGGCTTATTAAGAGTAGTAATTGATGTGGCTTCAAAGTTTGACTTCCCTGAATACCAAGGGCTTGAAGAACTTATCCCATAAGGTATCTTTCTCTTTGTTCACCTTGGAGGTACAGTGAAAAGTTGTATGTAAAAATGCTGTGGCTCCACATCACAAACTCAAGAGATACATAGGAGGGAAAATGATCACAGCTGAAACCATGACTAAAAGGAAGGTGAAATCAGTAGAATAAATACTATCATTTTCAAAAGAAATGCTGAGTTCTGTTGTATATTCCTCATGGGATGCAATTTTGATTTCAGTGCAGCCAAGAAACTTGTGCTTTCTAATACAAGTTTCAATAGTTTTCTCATGTTGCCATGGGAGACTCCTAGATCAAAGGGTTAGCAGAGCACTCTGGTTTCTGAGTCACTAGTGTTAGACAGGTGACATAACAGTTCCCTTCATGCCTGCCCATGTCAGCAACCCTCTCCATCCCAGTTTTCAAACTCCCATATCTGGAGTAAATAAGCTGATTCTATTCCACTGAGATTGGCCTAGGAACAAAGGACAACATCCTTTTTTTTATTATTATTATTAAGGTGCAACTGTCTTCTGCTCTGGCAAAATCATAAACAGCTTCTTACTTCTCCATGTTACATTGAGGAAGTTTCCTAGGAGACAAGACAAAGGCATACATTGAATCCTACTTCATATACATTTTGGATATTGGATTTGGAATACTCTTTACAATCTGTTATCCTTTGATATCCAAGGTCCTGAAGAATGCAGTCCCAAAGGATCTTTTCTGGTTTCACCTTGGAAGTACAGTGAAGAGTTGCGTGTAGTACAAATTATGTGTGTGCTGAACCATTAACTGGTCTCTCCTGGAGAAGATGCTGGGTGGTTTGAAATTATRATCTCCACATATAAGACAGACAAGGGAGATGGAGGAAATGTTGAACAATGTCAAAAAGTAGTTCTGAATGCTTCACTTTCATCTATTCTGTTCTGGGTACTAGCCACCTTTGAAGAGCCTCATAGGAGAAAAAGGATACTGATCACAGAGTAGCTTAAATGAGATAACCCTTGCAGCAAGTTGTATAAAGTATGTGCTTCACTGTGAGACAAGACAGCATAAAGCTTTGTCGTGTTCTGATAAAAGATCTATCCAATGGGAAACATAATTTTAGAAATGGATCATAGGAAACTATCACATTTAAAGATATTTTTTTCCAGCTTTGTCTCTTTTGAGATAGACTGACAGGCAAATTTGAAAGCTTGTATTTTCCTCTGAGTTTTGGAAGGTTATCTTTTAGGTTGATTTTAGGTTCTGTGAAACGCTGATAACAACCTGCCAGAGCTGATGTGTTTACATTGATTTTTCAGAGGTGGGAAACATACATATCTTATGAACTGAGATGGTCTTAAAATAAAATCGGTACAAATGATTATTATAAACAATCAAAACCAAAAAGTCACACAACATAAGCATTCTGAGAACTTTATCTTCTTACAAAATCCTTGAACTTCTAGCTAGATTATAAACTTTGTTCTGTTTAATTAAAAGAAATATGACCAGATCTCCTTCAGTTTACTAGATTTTTAACTTTCTCAGTGGTACAGAAGTCAATGTCCTGAGTTAGAAGTGAAGAGCAGAGCAGGGAAAGTGAACTTGAAATAAAGAAAAAAGCTTAGAAATGTTTCAATTTTGCTGAAACAAATAAACAAAAACCTGCAGGTGAAATTTTGCCTGCAATTATATATGATATGCATATGTGTAGATGCATATACTATTATCTATAAAATCTACAACCGAACATTTTTAACCCTTTCTAAAAATGCTGTCTGTAGGAAATGCTGTATCTTATGTTGGGCCTTGCAATGCAAGACCATAGTGAAGTTCATTGAATAGTTACCTCAAGTATAAAACTGTGTGAGGAAGGTGCAGCACTAGCCTAACTGCAACTACATAAAAGCTTCATGCATAAGGAAATAGGAGTGAGCAAAATTAAACTCTGCGTTCATACCTTTTAATCATCCAGGTCTGCTTCCTGCTCAACAATTTAACTTAGACAATTCTGAAAGCTCATCTGTGTTATACAGGCTTGTTCTGGGCTCTAAGTGGCACGAAACACTATTTGGAATCTCCTTTGGGAGTCCTTGATGCCAGTGCGCTCTTCCTAAACCCCCAGCACCACATGTTGGGGCTACTGAGTGGTATGTTAGAAAGCAGATAAGTAATTCTCCCCTCCTATCCTGCTTGTACTACAGAACTGCAGACAGAGTTTTAAAGCTTAATTTTTCCTCTCCAGTTTTTGTACTAGCATATGTGGCAAAAATATTTCATCTAGAAATATTTATTAGAAGCTTTCCACACACACGTATTACTACAGTCTTTAAAAATCTCTGCAAATGTTCCGAAAGGGTGGGTCATTGAGGCAGCATTTTCCAACAGAAAAGCATTTCACAGAAATATTTTACTGGCTCTACTTAATTCTTTTTTCTCAAATAACCCTGCTGTTCCTTCCTCAGTATAACTGGGGACATTATGATAATTGTCCTCTCATTAAAGGCATGTTTTCCTTACTGGATGCCTTCATTCTTCATGCTGTCAGTACAAATCTAAAGCAGGGACACAAAATATACAGTGAGGAATGGGAGGAACTGGTACAGAAGAGATGCTTCCTCAGCATTCCTCAGCAGAAACCAGGATTTTCCTCAAGAAAAGATTGGAAAATGGGACCAAAAAAAAAAAAAAAATCCTAGTGTGAAAAACTAGGTCAGAGAATTCAGGCAAAGGTCAATGGCATTATAAAGCAGGAGGTATCAGCAAGATTCAGCAACAAGCAAAAATTAGCTTAGCATTGGACAAAGCAGATCTTGCCCTTTGGGATGATATCAAACCTTAAAATGCACAGGAGGAAAAAAGGTGTTTTCAGAGTACGAGAGATTCCTTAATTTAGCAAAACATGTCAAGTAACTTGCAACATAGCCAAAAGTACAGGAAGAACTACAGCTGTTACAGGACTGGAACTCAATTTATCTGCAAATAGACACTAAAGATTGAACTGAGAAAAAAATTACAATGAATGCAGAAGGAGCTTATTTCGGTGTAAACAGGAGAGCCTGGGACAACAACCTCACCTGCTATTTAGCTGCAAGTCACAAACCAAGATACTACAGAGCATTCTCAATACTTGCTGCTACGTGAACAGCAAGCTAACAGACCTAATAAAAGCACTCTGTACTTTGGAGACTAACTGAACGTTGTCTTGGAGTAAAAAGGAAGAGTTTAAATGTATCACAGACCTAATGGCAAATTATTGCTAAATCCTTGGCTTAACTTTGTATAAGTCACAGGAGAAAGTGAAGGTTATTGGTAAGGCCTCCCAACCAAAACCACAAACTATGTTATGTTACGTTTTGGAATCATAGTGACAAATACCATGATCAAATAGAAAGCTAAAAGTTATCCACTGCTGCCCATGGTTCATAATAATAAATTAAATGAATGAACTAACAATTCCAGGTTTCTTTGAGGACCATATGCAAGTATCTAACAAGAAATATTGTTTAGTATCACCTGATCTTTTTGCTTACAGACACTAACTCAGGTAGAGCCTAATGATTACTAAATATCATTTGGAAATTGTAAAAAATGAGCTGGTACTGGACAGCCTGAGGTAGGTATACAAATGGGGAAAACTGCAAAATAATGTCAAAATTTTCAGCAAATTAAACACATAAAAAGTATATTCTACACACTTAAAACTAATTATTCTATTAAAGAAAAACTTTGTTGGCCATTTGTGGCATGAACATTTATTGTAGTTCAACATGCCCTGAAAAAGTGCATGAATTCACTTAGTCTGATACACATGGCAGAAGTTTTTGGAAACCCTTCTTCCTTATGACTTCTAGGGTTTCTGAAGTTACTCCACTTGCAAAACTTCCAAGCATGCATTTGCAATTTGATTACTAAATTATTTATTATAAAGTAAACATAGATTGTAAAATAATATATTAGTATGCATACCAAATATAAAATAATATGTATATTAATTATAACATAATTTGTTAACTTATTATTTTACTATACAAGTAAATAAATACTCACAATTCATTGCAGTATAACCAGCAGCTGTGTTTAAGCCATGATTAAACATGAGCAATTCAGGGAGGGAAAAGCTGATAAGTTTCCAATAGTGATGTACGTCACTGCTAACAGCAAGACTTCCTCTTAGCTCTGACTGCCTACACAGGCAATTAAGCAGAACTTCTAGATCCACCATAATCACACCATCTGGAAACACCTATAAGCTTTTCACAACATGCACTTATTGCTAGCGTACGCTCTCTGCTATACTGGGCGGTAAGAACTGCCGTACCCTGTTAAGTCCTGAACAGATCACCCTTGGGGCTGCTCTGATTTCCTCCATTCTGGTGTTAGGCTGAACAGTTGTGASTGCCAGAGTTAAACGGCCACTGCATTAATATGTAGCCATGTTTTCAAGAAAATCAATACCTCTATTCTACCCATAAATATTTGTAGAATATACTTTTTCACACTCCTAACAGCAATTGTAAATTACTTGTTTATGTTGCTGATATGCAAAGTATTGACAAGGAATTGATATCAATGCTTCAGAAAAATCTTATAATTTTCTAAGCCTCTCTAAACTGTTTTTTTACACTCAGTTGATTTATCATCTGAGTTGTAGAAGCATGGTAAGATAACCACATTTCCAGGAGGTAGAATRGATGAGTAAAGGAAACTCAGTGGGCGGCAGCACCAACAGAGAAGGCAGCCACATGAAAGATGACAACCTTCTTAGAAAGTTGATTTTACAGATTTCTTTGCAGCAGGCCACAGAGGAAGCACAAAAGGAGCTATGCAAACGTGAAAGGCAGAACATCTTTGAATCCTACTATTTCAGTTCTACTTAATAAATTCAAGATCAGTTTTTGCAAAATATGTAGGCAATTCCAAACCAATAGAGCTAATACTGACAGAAAAAATATTCAGTGAAGTGTAAGGACTTTGGGAGAAGAGATATGGTGATTTTTGCCATGGTTTAAGACATTACTGACTTTAGGTAAGGAGTTATCATCTTATGGAAGAACTTAGCATATGCTAGCCCTGAAGCAACTCTCATTCTCAGCCCAGCATCTTGGCCTCTAGTCCCCTAATCAAATAATTTGCTGAGCTAAACTGGAACAGCTGAGGCACCCATACACCCTCCATTTTGCTGACTCCTCTGTTACTGAGCAGTAACATCTGGAAGATGATAAATGCCTGGGAGCTGTCTCCAAGAGCAGCGGTTGCTTGCTGAGTGAAGATGAATCAAATGATGATCAGATGATATGTATTTTTGAATTTTTTTTTTTTTTTTTTTTTTTTTTTGCTTGAACTCTTCAATAAAGATGTTTACTTTTGCATATCAAAAGCTGCAAAGCAGAGAAAAATGTCCAAAGCTATTTGGTATTTTCTGCTAAAAAAAATATACTTTGAATACTTCAGTAAGATTGGTTACAAAATATTGAAATAAGTCCCCCATTAGTCCATCAGCCAATTAGTCCAAACTAATGATTACCAGCTATGCCTCTCTTCTCTTGAATCTTTAATTAAAAAAAGCCAAGTTCCTTTCATCACCTTTATAGCTAAAGAAAGATTAGTTTATCAGAAAATGTAAGATCTAGCTCTAAATTCACTCAACAGTAAGCAAAGATTTAATCTTGTTTTCATCCCGGAGTGACTGCATATTGGAATGAGATCTGGGCCAATTAAGGTTTCAGTCCTTATTAGTGGACCCTGCTTCTCATCTTAATAGGTCTATGGGGAATCTAAATTTCTTGAAGTGCTTTGCTGTACACCGGCAGTAGGATAAGATCCAGCTCAAATACAAGCCTGGTTCTCAAACTCAGGGCTGGATCCAATCCCAGTCAGGAAAACTATATTAATTAAAATTCCTCCAGAATGCTTGTCACAGGGAAATTTGGATGCAGTGGCCACAAAAGCAGCACAGCCTCACTCCATGACATATAATCTGAAGCGTATTTATTAAGCAGGATAGATAAAACAGATGGATAGCAATTTCTATTCTAAGATTTCTATTCTACAGCACTCACACCCCTAAAAAAACGAAGAACAAAACGGAGCCCAGCCCTTCTAGCCCCGCTGAGGCCAGTTCCACATTTCCGAGGGCTGGCTGGCAGCCCAGCCCAGGCAACGCACGTCCAGCCTCAAAGGGGCTGCAGCCTCTGCTATTCACTGCTTTATGAGTTAGACTGTCAGCACAAGGCACCGATGGCTTCGCTAGCCACAGAGTCCAGCCCCGTCTCCGTGACTTGACCAACTGGCCATCGACACCTGGGCCACTACCACCCTCCGGCCTCCCGCCCCGACTGCGTCACAAGAGCACAAAAGTGTTAACAGATACTTTAAAAAGCTAATCCGTGCTCCTTTTCTTCTCCTTGTTTCTTTCTTCTGCATACTAGAATAATCTTAACAGCTGCAGCTGGGCAGACGTAGCCCAGGTCTCGTGGACGTGAGCAGTGCTTTTGGGTAGGCATGACAATGTCACAGGAATTGAAATTTCCCATGATAAGTCATGTAGGTACATCTGCCCGGAATTAATGAGGAAAGTGGCTGAATGCAATTAGGAATGCCATTAAGTGTCAGTGCAAGAAAGAGGATGGGAGCAGRAATTGTGGTGCGAGAGCAGTAAGTTTTCAGGAGAAAAAGAAACAAAAGCTGCTTTGAAAAGGAGTTTTATTTAGCTTTGGAATGCACAGTAAAATGTCAGGAGGAATGGACATATCAAATATTAAAAGCTGAGATCCATGAGTGCTTGAAAGAAATTGTCTGTAATATAATTCTCTGAGCCTTATTCACTAGGATTCTGCATGAACACCGAAGCCCTTGTTAGTAAATCCTTACACGGAAATGCATTTTAAATCACTTTGCATAGAAAGGTGGAATTATGTTTCTACGCAAAATGTAGCCCTCCTTTCTAATAAGTTTTCTTAGTTTAGGAAAGGCAGAAAACAAGTTGAGGTTGATCTCTCTGTATTGATGGCACTATCACACTTCACATGACTGATTTCCTAATTTTGTGAATAAATACTACATAAATGCAGTGAATTTTACAAAAGGAATATGCTTATATGTTTTTCACATGCAAGGGTTAATTTTAGATTAATATTGAAAATTGCACCCACTTGTTGTCAAATCAATTCACACACATAATTATATTGCTTTAAAAAAATTGTCACAGAGCACAAATATTTCATGTATTTTAACATTCAGATATTTGCTTAAGAATTAACTATGCAAAGCAGATTCAGATAACCTGAATAGTGAAAATATGCATTTAAAAAGGCAATTAAAAGCATCTCTTCAATGAATATGGATCTGTCTTCAGAGCAGTCTTAATCCGTATCTTTTCCTGAGAGCTAGCAGATTTTAAACTGGAACTGGGTAGAGCTCATCAGGGAGAGAATAGATTTTTCATTGAGCTTAAAATGTATTTAAAGCACTTAGCTTTACTAATTTTCTGCTTATTGAGCTCTAATTTATGTTATTGTAAATCTGAAATAACTCTGTTGATGTCAAACGGTGTTACATAGGTTTCATACCAATGTAAATGAGAGCAGAATCAAGCCATAAGCATGCTCGAGTTCTGCCTCATCATTAGTATGTTATGGGTGGGACTTAGAGATAATTTGTTGCAGAAAAGCAAATGATTTGAATTACAATGTGTTCATTTTCACAACACTATTTCCATCTGCCTAGCTTCTCTGGAGGGTTAGTTTTCTTTGACACATCATTATATTTTTAGTTATAATCTTTTATTAACAACAAGCAAATGTGTTGACAGTGCAAAACATTTTCTTTCATGAGCAGTAAAAGATAGGCAAACATTATTTAGAAAATAGAAAAAAATATATGACAGAGTTGAGGTAATACAAATTATAGGTTACACTGAACATAAATACTGTCATAAGCATTAGATCAAAGTCTTGTTTCTAATTAATTCATCCCATTTGAATGTTTCCCTAAGTAATCTTGTTCTGTTGTTACATGTTGCTAGCAGTATTTTTATTCCAACTCTCTTGTGTCTTTTATTGCAGTAAGCCATATTCCTTTAGGGCTCAATCCTGYGGTCTTTACTCAATCTAAATTCCCAGTTCAGTCTTGGGGCAGGATATGCTTGAACAAGGACAAACAAATTTAATCTCTAGTGTGTAGTTATATTTGTATTCTCAAAGCCTAAATGCATTTTATTTCAGTAGCATCTAGAATTTAACATGGAACAGAAGAGTCTTCAGTTATACCCACTTTCTGGTTCTTGAGTTTTGTAGGGTGACTTACCTGAGCTTCCTTTTTCCATTAACAATGCCACTGGTAGGATAGCTATAATAATAAGCATTAAGTTCCTTTGACAGAAAAGCTCTGTGTACTTACAGTAGATCAAATGCTGATAGAGAAATCTTTCATAGATTATAAAGTTGAGATCACCCACTTAAAATCTCCTTGTCTTTCCTTTTATGTGATTAGGAAGGGATTACAGGGCAAAACCCTCTTGGGCAATTTGGGATCGATCAAGAAGTGCTTAAAGGACTAGCAGTAAGTCATAGCTGAAGTAGAAGCTCAGTCCCCAGGACGCCACAACATTGGGAATGCGGAGAGGTGATACACGGCTCCTTGCTTCCCGCCCTCCAGCTGCACCAGGCAGACAAGAATTACACTGTGTATGCAAGCAAATGTTATTAGCTCATTTTTCCAAGGCCTTGCACAGGTTTCAAACTGTACTACCTGGCACATCTCATAGAAGTTGACCATCTACCCTGCACATCGAAAAACTGTCATATCTCAACCTCTCCAAGTCAAATAGGATATAACACAACTCATGTTGTTCAGTTCCAAATATCCAACCCAGGAATGAATTAACCATCTGTAAGTGTATATGCAATTATCCTATCCTAACAGAATTGTGCTACGTACTTTGAACTTTCACAGAATATGCCCTCTAAGTCAATTGCCTTCTGGTGATAGAAACTTCTACATAAAGTTTGAAGGACTAACACATCTAAATTATTGTAGATTAATATATGCAGTATATACAAATTTATGTAACGATCCGAGGTCGAATATGAATTTTAGGCTGTTGCAGAACACAAATACAGATTTACTGAGAGACCATATGAGGCTTTCTCAAGGGCTGGAAAATGTAAACTTCTACTTTACATTATACTTTCCTGCAGGTTCATAGCATCCATATTCAGATAGCAGCTGCATATGCCCTTAGCAAAATGTTTCTTGTACGTGAATCTAAAATACATTTGTTGAGAGGAACATGCTGGAGACAGCCATGAATTTTAGATCAGTTGTACCATATTCTGAAACCTACATCACCAATGTCTTTAAAAGTCATCGTAAGAATCTTTTTTTTTTCTTTTCTGCATATGCTTTTACAGTTATACACCATTTTCTCTACGACCCAGAACAATAAAAATATTTTTTCTAACATATTTGTTCATATATCCCATTCTGCTACCCTATTTTTCCTAAATACATTCATCCTAGACGTACTTGAATACATACACCCTTTTTCCTTCACATATATCCTAGATTTTAACACCTTCACTGTGCCAACCTCCAAAATGTTCATTTTGCTTTGATTTCTCTGGTATATGATTCTGCTCATTACTGACTTTCCTACTTAAACCTCTTCACTTCTGTGAAAATAAGCTTGTATGTTACAATTGAGTAAAATCTTTGAAAAGTAGACTTTTTTTTTTTTTTTTTTTGCAAGCATATCCTAAAACATAGTTGTGTCTTGGCTCACCTATTTCGTAAGGCCATTAGAATGTTTCTAAAATGACTTTGTTTTCCTAAATCTGAACAGAAAATGATATGAATAAAGACAAATAAAAATTTTGGATCGAGAAAAAGAAATTTAATCCAAACTTAACTGGATGAGGATTGGTATTCTCTTTTTGATTTGTAAGTAAGTTCTATAACAAGTTAACTTCTCCAAAAATGATAAATAAATGGTGGAACTTAAGCCTCCTTTTATTACAGTGGTCAGAATTCAAACACAATTTAGTTTAAATTTTTAGATATAAAAAAACGGCATTTCTTGTATTTTATTCTTTTAGTAAGAAATTAATATTTTAAAATCATATTGGATTATTAACCATGTTTGAGGTTTATGCYTCATATGGACTAAAGTGACTGCTTCATTATCAAAAACCTTCTAGTCAAGCATTAGGGGATGCTAATGAATATAAAGCAACCTCTCTAATTTTCTAATGGACACATTTTTCCAATCTGAGCACTTTATGTATCTTTAATAAAGATTTATTTTTCAAAATTTCCAATGATGACATCACTTTCTGCATTTGAGCCCTACTAAAGCTGTTTGGAGATCATAAAGTCCTATCTGAACTCCCACTTCGAGCTTAATTATTGTAAACTATCTCTAACCCACATAAAAGCCAATTAAGAGGCAGCATGAGTAGCCATATTTAATATAAATAATATTAATGGCTCATATTCTCTCTGCATGATTCAATTTAAACACATAAACCATGAATAACTGTAGAGAATTTCTGTATTACTCCTAAGACAGAATAAAGTTGTTTATTGGATGACTTCTTCAAGCTAAAAAAATTACATTTATATCTAGRCGACATTATTCTCCTTAAATAACAGGTGTTACTCTTTCCACACAAACAGTTAAAGATCTCTGAGAAACTCTGGGTGAATCTGAAACATATGAATGCTATATGCATATATAAACCACTTTATAAGATGCAGACTCTTACTGGAAAAAAAAATMATAAGGACTGAAATTAACCAGGAAAATTATTTCTCTATGTATATTAGTTTAAGACTTTCTGTGTACATACTTCTCTCTTCTTGCTACCATAATGCAATAATATGTTGACATAAGCTTTCTATCCAACACTTCCTGTGGAAAAATTAAAATAATGTTCCACCTGTTACTCTGTATGTTCAGACAATTGTGTCCTGTAATCAAATCCATATAGATAACATGGTTGCAGTTGACTAAACTGTCATTTAGTTTCTGCCATCCACCTGAAAATGGTTGTCTTTTAGCAATATCGGATTTCCAGATTTCCAAATTTCCTCCCAAACAATCTTGCTGTCAAAAGTGGACAGCAGTCAGGATTGTTAACTCCAGAGAAGCGAACTAGGATTATCAGTCTGAAGTGCTAGCTCCAGATATTCTGGCATCTGGAACCCTTTAATTAGGTATTTAACCCAAAATCTATATGCTTTCAAAAGCCACCATGTCAGTAGATATAAGGATAATTCATGAGGAAAGCCTTTTGAACGCTCACTCTACAGCCTTGGTCAAGGAGCGAAGGAGGAGCTGACAGGGAGGGACGCACAATTTCTTGCACTTAAGTGTCCTCCTGAAGGCCTCCTTAACTCGAGGGATGCCCTCAGGCACTGGCTCAGGGTGCCTCCTGCACAGGGGCAATTCGGCTACCAGCACAGAGACGCACTGTCCACCAAGCAGTGATGCCTCTCGGAGCAACAGTACCTATCAATTGTAACACAACCTTATGTCACCAGAGGCTTCTGCTACAGTTGTTCTCAACAAATTCACCTTTATCCTGAATTTGTAGTGCAGTAGGAAGCAGATACCTAGTACTCAAGATATGGCCTTTTGAGTCCTGGATGTTTTTCTTGAGAAATGATTCCTTCTATATTTATAGAGAAAAAAAAAAATGCTTTTTTTTTTTTTTTTTTTTTCCTTGATCATTAAGATAGTAATATACAAGCTCTCTAGTCAGTGTCTATCTTTGTTATTTAAAGAATGGATCTGAAGTCCAATGAATAAGAATTTTATATTTTTCTAAAATAGATTGTTTAATCAAGCACATGCATCCTCTGCATAAAAGCCGTAACAAAAATACTAATTAAAAGGTAACCTGAGGAGGCTTCACAAATTCCAGTCTAATGAGAATTAATCCTTCTTTTAAAGTAAATTAACTCTGAGGTCTTAATTTGCCCAGACCTATTTCCTTACAGTTTTCCTCACTTAAGGAAAGAGTAGTTTGTTAGACTATTTCAACCTTCCAAGCCAGTGCTTTTATCCCCTAAATCTTTTCATAGGAGATAAAAATACATTCGATTTCCAGTATCTTCCATATGCTTGTATGTTCCAACATGTTTTTTGAAGATGTAAATAGCATCCAAAACGCTGCATGTCTGAGTGTGCATGCATATACATCCTATGTCCCAATTGAGTCTTAAACTCAATATTTACTTGAATGGTCACATTAGACAAGGACAAACTATTTAGACCTAAATGAGAGTTAGGACTACATCTCACCATAGCACACAGCTCCCAAGAGTCATTTCATGGAAACGCTGAATCGCAGCAAGACAATCAAACCAAACCTAGCTGTGCTTATCTCTAGTACTGGCAAAAGCTACAGAAAGTGAGAGATTTACACTACAGTTGCTTCTGCTTAAAGTGAAAAAAATATCTGGGCATTCTGAAGAGGTCACAATTTTCAGAGGATGTCTTTAATTAGTCCAGTGTGCATTGTTCCCAATTTACTGTTAATTATTCTGCTTCCCAGTGTTTTCAGAGTCTGGATTAGATATCATAAACAACATTTGATTAGTCAGCTACAGTTGGTGAGAGTCAAAGTTATGATTTTAAAATTTCTTCTCAGGTGAAATTTGAATAAATTATTGGCTGAACCCAAATGAACAGCATATCTAAAGAAAAAGAATCAATTTGCAAATGACTGGCACATAAGAAAAAGAAGAAAAAAAAAAACATTCAGATCTTCTTCAGAAATAACTGATAGTCTAACTTTACTATAGTTTTGCCTACTAGTATCTGAGCCATATAAGATAAAAGAATCAATACTTGGATGACTTGATGCTTGATGACTTTTTAATATACATATATATCATACATATATATATAATGTATGTATGTATGCATGCATGTATGTATGTGTATGTATTTACTAAAAGAACATCAGTCTGCTGACAACATGGTGAACACACAGAATGCTCATATATGGTTTAGAATATTGTTTTTAAATCAGTAAGGTGCCCAAGGACAGTGAGATGTGAAGAGAAAACCACAACAATTTGACACTGAGATCAACCAGGTATAGAAATGGTATACATATGGTGGGTATTCAAGATTATGTCTAAAAAGAAGTCACTATTTTGCTCTACTTAACATAGAAAATGTGCACAAGTGTAATATTTCTGTCATTAATTCATTTTATTATTATTTTAAATCAAGTCCTGTTCTTTGAGCTAAAGGTGCATGGCTTCTTATTTTTGAGAGCTGGTCACAAGAGGGCAACATAGTTACATACATATGGAGCAATTCTGACATTCCACCCAGAAGAAATTAGAAATATATCAAAAAATATAACAATAGGGTATTAAAATTGTTTATTGATCAGTGTTTCTAAAGCATCAAATATCAGATTAAAATTACCACAGATAACCTTAACTCTGTCCCTCTAAGCAGGTTCTGTAGCATTATCTGGTTACAAGGTAATACAATATTTTCAAATAGCATGTAAATGTGTCATACAGTTTTCACTGCACTCTTAGGGGATATGCCTGCTCTCAGCAGAAATCGGTACAATTTTTGCCAGATCTGTACAAGCATCTCTCTGTACTGCACAGGAAAAAAAGATAAATCAAACATTCTAAGACATGTCTCTCAAGTCAACCACAGAATTGTCTGAAAATGCCGCGGTGATTGCAACTTCATCTCCTACATTATTCTGATGCTCTCTTTAACTTTTTAACTTTTTGCTCACACACTATTTTTACCTGTAGGAAATCTTTTTCATTCAGCACAGAGAGAAAAAAATGGATAGTGTAGTGGTTAGGTAATGTGAAACATTAGGGTAGAATATGGATAGTACATTCAACCTTAGCTTCATCATTCGCTCCCTACTGTTTTCTTTATAGCATCAACAGTAACCACAAAAACTCATATTTTAAAGGACTGTTTTGCTTGTTTGTTTGAATGGAAAGATTCTTCTTGATAAAAGAAGAGACAGAAACTTTCACTAATAACATTTCAAAATAAGTTTTTAATCAGATCTAGACTCAAAAATGCCCTTATAGACAAAGATTTGTAGATTTGATACTCCAAATGACAAAGGGCATTTTCATGTGCTGATTATCATTTTCAAGGTTATTCACCATGCTTCTATTAGATATAAGTCATAAAACACACAAAAGAGCCAAGAGAATTCCCAGAATAGGTGCAATGCTGATCAGCAATATTGTCATTATTAATTACCACAACAACATCACAAATTGTATATAGGAAATCAACTGGAACAAGACTTCCAAGGACTCCCTGACAATGTCAGACAAAAATAAGTCCCAATCACTATAGTAACAACTGTGAGCAACCTTCTGGTTGTATTGGAGTCAATGGCAAAACTCCCCCAAACATCAGAAAGGTCTCTATTTCATTTTATGATAGTCATCCACGAGCCACCCAACTAATGTTGGCATTTGGAAGTGGAGCAATACAAAGAAATTCACTGTTTGGCTTGTAAATGAGTGAACTTTCACTGTATATGAATGCCTGTGTGCCTAACCTGGATATTGATAATTCTGTAAAGCTGAAGTCCAGCCTTCTTGGAAGACGTAGGCTTAAATATGCAGGTCTCTTATTTGTTCAAGAAATTTTTGTAGAAGTCTCGTAATTTTTTTCACAAAAATTTGAAAGACTTTCTTGCTACAGTCAGCTTGTCACTATCCCCTTACACATTCCAAAATTTTCAAGTTGTTGTTTTATTTGCAGGGGAGGAAAAGCTCAAAAAATGAAACGGAGGATATAAAAGAGACAAAAATAAAATTCAAGAACCAAAACCCAGAAAAATTTCCAATTATTTTTACTCAAGAATGAAATGTTATATTAAAAAAATAAAATCAAAGCATTTAGAATAAACAAAATGGGTATGGATATTTTAATTCATCTAAAAGTTTGACAAATTCCTTTGTTTTCTAACCACCTAATAGTATAGTGTGTGTTTCCCTTAGATTGCATTTTAGTACATGGAAGGCTTAACGAAATCCTAATTTAATTTAATAATTTTGTTGAACATGTGATCTGTAACACGTCAGTTCATTTAATCCTAGAGTTTTAAATGTCATGATCCTCCTCCCTATCAAAATCTCATTGCAGAAAGGCTGAGGGGAGATGTTACTCATTTTTCTTGCTTTTGCCCTTTCTCACTGCTTTTGTCCTCATAGCAATCCTGAATGTGATCATCTTATTTCATGTTAATAGCTCCCTTTCACAGATTTCTTCATCCTCCTCCTTGTTCATTTCTGGTTGTACATTGTGATTCTGATCTTTCTGGCATTCTTCTACTCACATATTTTTCTAGGTCTTTACTAGACATTTATCTTAATGCCTAAACCCCTGAGACTTCAACAAATCCATTGTGCCAAATTAATTTCATTTATCTATTCTCAAAAGATCTCCTGAAGAGCTAGCCTAGGTTTTGAGGAGAGCCCAAGCTTCACATTTACTGAACATCTCAAGATAGCATAAAATGATGTATGTATAAAATAGCACAAAGGCAGAAGTTAGTGAGATGACATGAATTCCTCCATGCTTGTGGAGTAGAAAAGTGAGGCACTGATCATTCTTAGTAGTTACAACTAATTCTAATTCAAAAGAGCCCCTGAGTGTAATAATCAGACCAAGCTTCACTGCTTGAACTGATAGATCCTTTTAACCTGCAAGAAAACTGTAGGTAGGAGATTTCAAATAAATCATTTCTAATGTTCTGCCTATAATTCTGCCTATAATTTTACTTCACTGCACATCTCAGTAAAAAATAAAAATTATAACAAAATATACAATAGGGTTAAAGAACAGTAGTGGGCTGTGAATAATCAGAAGTGTATGCAGTATTCAGTTTTCCATATACTGCAGAGATTTATTTTAATCCTTATATATTCACTTTCATTACTTTTGGAATAATTCTTCTTGCACTCCCCTGTGGTACACAAGCCATTCTCCAAGGAGAGGTCAGCTACCTCAATATTCCCTCCACTTCTTTCCTCAAGGAACCCAACATGAGTGAATAATTACAGAAATTTCAACAAGCAAGTCTCTCCTATCTCCTACTGGTTATGTCTTTTAAAGGCACTATTATCTCCTAATGACCTGTAAAATCTCAGAAAAAAAGGCAACACATAAAAGTCCAGCTGCTTTCTTTCACCGCTTAGCTTTGGCATGATGGAAATCAGGAACCCCTCACTGTGTTGTGGCCCTGTGTCAGCTCTTCTGTTGCTGTCACCCATGGTAGCTAGTTTTTTGTGACAGGTATCCTCCTCATTAGCTTTTGCTTTCCTACTGCTGGTGAAATTCACACACTCATTCTGTTCTGCACATGCATGCTAGGCTGTCACTCACCTAAGACAAGACTCTGGACCCAAAGTCCAGTGAATCTTCTCAAAATTTTAAGATCATTTGGGTCTGATCTATGAGTGAGAAATACAAAAGAACCATGTTAATTGGCCTATTATGTTTCCTGCTTTTACTGAATTCCCTTCTATAGAATTCTGACAGTCTTTTCAAACTGCAAAAGAAACTCACACTGACATGAACCTTTTTTTTTTCCCCAAGTGACACATTTAGAAAAAAATGAATTACTTGCAGTAGAAAAACACAGCTGAAATTTCACGCTACTGTGAGGGATGAAGTACAGTGAGCTGCACTAAGTCCTATGGGAAGTGTTAAACCAGTGTCTAGTTAGAGTGTGTTCCCTAGAAAGCACAACTCCTGCTTTCCCATTCTTCAGATTACAATGATAAATATAAAATCATAAGAATAAATTTCAGAAAGAAAATTTGAAACAAAAGTCCAATAATATTCTTAATTAATTGAAAAACAGCTATTTATCGTAACATTTCCAAACATAGCTGCAAAAAAATCAGCTTTTTCAACCAAATCTTTTCTTTTTCACAAATACTGATTTYTACACCTTCTACACTTCTACAGCAGTAGAATCTAAATGGGAGTGAGGCATTCATAAGCACTGGAACCAGGCCTGTAGCTAGCAGTGTCCCTCAGGGATCAGTACTAGGTCCAATATTCATCAGTGACCTGGATGAAGGGACAGAGTGAAGCCTCAGCAAGAGTCCTGGTGGGCAACAAGTTGAACATGAGCCAGTAATGTGCCCTTGTGGCAAAGAAGGCCTATGGTGTCCTGGGCTGCATTAGGAAGAGCATTGCCAGCAGGCCAGGGGAGGKGATCCTGCCCATCTRCTCAGGTCTGGTGAGGCTGCTTCTGGAGGACTGTGTCCAGTGCTGGGCTCCCCACTACAGGAGAGAGATGGACATACTCGCGTGAGTCCAGCAAAGGACAACTAAGATGATGAAGGGATGGGAGCATCTTTCGCATGAGGAAAGGGTGAGAGAGCTGGGACTGCTCAGCCTGGAGAAGAGAAGACTGAAGGGGGATCTTATCAATGCATTTAAATATTTGAAAGGAGGGTGTAAGGAGGACAGGGCCAGACTCTTCTCAGAGGTGCCCAGTGACAGGACAAGAGGCAATGGCCACAAATTGAACCACAGGAAGTTCCGTCTGAGCATGAGGACAAGCTTTTCCTGAGCATTGGATGAGATTGTGCATGTAGATTGTGGAATCTCTTTCCTTGGAGATATTCCAAAGCCATCTTGACAAGGTCCTGGGCAACATGCTGTAGGTGACCTGCTTGAGCAGGGGGTTGGACTGTCCACCATTCTGTGATTCTGTGATTCCCTAATGAGAAACTGCAGTTAATGATATGCAAAAACCCTTAGTATACATGTAAGCTACAGTCTTTTCCTATGAGCAGCACAGCACAGCTGAATCTCCTGCTCAGAACTCACTAATCCGAACAGCTGAGACAAATACAAAACCTGCTGTTGCTTTTGCAAGAGTTTGTATTTAATACACAGACTAATGAGTTACTATTTCCCTTATTTTCTCTCCTACTAAAATGCTTATTTTCAGTAAAAAGAACAACACAGTATAAGAATTATCTTCTTGTATGAGAAATATGAGATTCTTCTATTAGCAACTATCACGTAACACTGACAGGGACTTTCACTAAGCTGAATAGTCAGTGTTCAAATACATTTAAATCAGTATGATTTCACTCTATTTTAGTATGATTTCACTCTATTTTAGTATTCTGAAGATTTATCTGGTTACAAATAAGCCTTGATAATCTGAGCTATCACCTTCTGGGTTAGAAGTTCAGGACTTAGTCCAAGTGACTTGGGTAGGTTCCCTATTTTATTCTCTTGTACACATGCTTTGGATAGGTTGGGGCACTAGACAAGAAAAAGCTGTTCTCCTCTTCTAATAGCTGCAACATGCACAGATAGCAGGTAAAGAGCTCTTCTTGTAGCTACACTAGTCCTTGTCGTTGCTCTATTGTCAGAGTCCAATAGTATCTGCCCAGTTTCTCTAGATATTCCACATACAAGGAGAGTGCAATATTTAATGTAAAAGTTTAATTTGAAGATAGCTGATGTTACACGGGATTTTTTATTTAGCAGAGYGATACAGTAATATACTGAAATCACAATACAGGTGCAATTGCTATTACCAGTCTCTATAATATGCTCATCATCATGACGCTGGGCATCCCCAGTCACCGGGAAGGAATACCTGGTGGAAGCCAGCTCCAGCCCATTGCTCTCTTCAAACATTCCTTTGTTAGTTGTTCGGGTTTTATGTTGGGCTGAGCCACATATTCACTTCCCCCATGCTGGTCTGGCTAATCTCCGGGAGACATCCACACCTTTTGTTCAACTCGGAAGGAAACACCCTTTTTTCTTCACCAAATTTTTGGCTACTTACCTAAAACAAAGGTCACCCTCTGGCCTCCTTTGTGTTAAGATGAAGTCATGCAACAGTTGTGATTACTAGGTTGCATCTTCCTGAGCTTGAAGAGCATCTTGCATGTGTTCATCTCCTCTGAGCCGCCTTTCATTACAGGGGTTATTGGTCGGTTATGTCTATGGTGAAGGCAACACAACTCAAAAACAAAATCTGCTCAAAGACAGAATAGTTGCTGACAGCCATAGTTCACCTCCTGCCCGTAAGGAGAGGAGGTGAGCAATGCCCATCTGTAACTCCTGCGTCTCCAAGAGATTTTAAATCTATTCATTATCAAGCTGAAGACATTCTGCATTTTGTCAACAAAAATAATAGTACATGTTGTCAGATGCACTACTTTTCCACAGCCATGTTTTTTTTTTTTTTTTTGACAGAAAAGACAAGTAAATAACCCCCAGTCTCTCTCTACTTTGCTTAATTTGTTTCTGCTATCTCGAAACAGACTATTACTGTGTTTATAAATCAAAGCAAAATGCTTCTCAACTGCATGACAATCTCAAATGGGCTGAACAATTTTGGGGACTACAAACTGCACACACATCTGCTCGTGATGAACAAAGACCTGGAAATGCACAAAACTAGCAATCTGGAGCTTCCCACATGCTTCCCTACCATAAACACTGTAGTCAGTGCTATGTTGAGACAATGATAAAAAACACATCAAACCTGAGATGGAAGCTAATACCAAAACATAAGGCTATCCTAAATGGATTAAATTATATACCCTCAAGAATGGGGCTGCAGTACCAGGCAGAGCCTCAAATTAGCTAAGCGAAAGGAAAGAGTAGACATTTGAAGATGCAGGGGATATTATGGATTGAGAAGGACTATAAAAGTAAACTGCATTCCCACTGCATGAGTTGACCCACTTCACAGAAGCAGATACAGTATACCCCAACACAGGGCAAACTCAGGTAAATCCTAGGCATGATCATTTCTCTTTGAGCCCATTCATACCTGATGGCATGCCTGGATTTGTTCTCATTCACACTGGCAAGCCTCTAACTGGTTCTTTCTCCACTTAATCTTCGTTCCAAGGAGATAATCCTTTACAGCTGCCCTAATGCACAGTTACATGTCTGAATATCAGCTTAGCTCCCTGATCAGCAAGTTATGGGTGTAATTACGACTGTTAAAATCCATGTCTGCTGTCTTTAGCAGCAAGGCTTTTGAAGGAATAAGCAGAGGGCAGAAAACTTCCTCAGACTGCACACAGAAATCCAGCTTTTGACTGGATCTCTCCTCCCCTCTTCCTGAGGGTTTGCTTTTTGATTCCTGTGTTTAACCTCAAAGTCATGTTCTAGTCCTTAAAAATGTTGTGTTTAAAATCTTTATTGTACAATTTCATGTTTTTAGTTCATCTGTCAAAACCCAGCAGTTTACAGCAGTAATAAGAACTTGCAGTAACGATGGAGACTGTTGCTGATACCAGAGAGAGATTTAATGGACTTACTGGTTTTAAGCCAGTCTGTAGGCAAGAATTGTTTACAGCACAATATCCACTCAGGTCTTCCAAATTTTATACAAGAAAACACAGATTTTGAATACAGCCAGAAAAAATTATTCCAAGCACTTTTGCAGTCAATTGAAGAACGAAGATGCTTGACTAAAAGTGGAAAACGGAATATATTATCATATGATATTACTTCACAAATTGAAAACAGTTGTTTGAAAACATTTTTCTTCTTTATGAAAATGACACCTTCTTTGCATTTCATTTACACAGAAATGCTACATTCTCTCTCCCTTCTCCCCCCCTCCCCCAGTAGATGATAAATGATAAATGTAGCATTAGGAAGATGAAGATTGTTTGGCATCAAGCTATTGAAGAGCACAGTCTAATTAAAATTTTCTGGAAAGACAACTGCATGATCCTTCTATTCAAGATTTATGTCCCTGATGATCTTGATAATCCTGGTAGTTTAGTATTCCTTGGTAAGCTATAAAGATATTTAAGAAGAAAAAAAAATTACTAATGAAAAAAGTAGCTTCTCCATCACAGTGTAGATTAGGTTTTTGCTTACTTGAATTGATTGTAAGTTTTAAATGAAACAGAATGTAAAATTAATTGAACAAGATGCACAGTTCCCGTAATGGAATAATTCTGAAAGTGTTAATATATACTTCTTTTTTTTCCTCTCTCTCTTTTATTCAATATGTAATGGCATTAAAAAAGATTTAGGGGCGCCTCTGACAGAAATATGTGAACCTAATAGTACTTAGGAATTTCTATTTAAACCTTTAGCTAAAAAAAAAATCTGAAACAACCAAAATCTTACTGTTTGAAATTTCCAGTTCCACTAAGCCAGAAAACCAGAAGACCTTAGGTTTTTTATATTTTCACATAGACAATGCAATTATTGGGGAAGATGAGTAATTAACTCTCCTTATGCATCAGCATTATTATCATAACCAAAATTTGTATCATCTTTATGATATCTTAGACTAGCTCTTAAAACCCTCAATCATATCCAGGGCCCTATTGTCTTGGGAAAGTATTTTCTTACTTTTAAAAAGATCTGTAGTGAAATACTAATCTAGAAATGCGAAAGTATATGTGGGTATTTTGAGACAAAGACTGAAATTAAGCAAAATAAGTTCTTCCTAGACAAGGAAGAACTCTGGACAAATTATTCATAATTTCTGTTTACTGAAAAATTTGGGGTTTTGCTCTCATCTATTTTTTCATAGGAACCTTAATCTGCATTCTAGTAGCTGGATATTTGAAGCTATATAATACATTCAAAGTATGATTTGGTAACTTGAGAGACATGGAATGATAAGGAGAGGCAATACCTTATTTGTGCAATGGATGTATCTAGCAGGAGCAGATCTTCATTATCTAATGACCTGATGCAGCATAGATTGGAATTATGGAAGGCTTCATATTGATTTAATGTTTACCAAGTAATCACAGACCTCAGTGAGGCTTCATTGAAGTCTCTGTTTGTTCAGTACGCATTAAAATCCTGACAGCTAAATCTATGACTTCACTGTGGTAAATTAAAACTTAGGCTGGTTTACTAAATTGTCTGATGATTCCATATTGTTTTTTTTTCCCCTCAAACACATTCATTGTTTATTCTCAAACATTCTCCATTTGTCAAATGCAACAAGATGTTTCCAGTGCAGTGGGGAAGACAATCTAGCTTTGATCATATTTTGTGCTACTTGTGATTGTTACAAGGTACTTTTGTTTGCGTTCTTCATGAGTCAGGGCCCTGAAAATGGATTCCATCTATTCTCTATGCTCTGCTCAGTGTTGTGGGAATCCAGTAAATGTGGTCACAAATTTTCAAATGGGAGAGCTTTTCTGAGCTCTGTTGACTTTGCAGTTTGCTCTCAAACACAGCAAAAAATCTTGGCTGATGTTTTCAAAGTTGCTAAGGGATTTTGATCGCCAGTTCCTATTAAAATTAATGAGAAATGAGCATACAAATCCCATTGGTAATCTCACTCTTTATGTTATTAAAAACAATAAAAATTGGAGAAGAGTGACATGCAAAATATAACTTACATTGCATTAAAAAGAAAGCCTTGCTATCTATAAAACCATTCAGCAGCCCCCTACTTCTCAACCTTCATTGAACCTCAACTTTTACAGAAACCCCAAAAAGCACTTTTATTGTAGTTTTAGAGTACCAAACTTGGCCCTTAYCTTACATAGGTTATTTTACTGATATTTATTTTATACTCTAATATATTTCTGAAACTCTGACCCCTAATTTACTGCAGGAAAGTGCCATAATAACAATAAAAAATAGCATCAAGAGCTTCATTTTCAACATTTTTGCCAGTGCTTTATATCTTTCACATTGCACATTTTTTGACTTACTAAAAGTTTCTGAACACTAGAGAAACTTTGTTTTACCTAGTAAGGAATGGGTTCTGCAGAAGGCACTCCRAGATAAGTGGGAAGCAAACACTTGAACCACTTCAGTACTACAATTAAAATCTTAGTTGCATGCTGAAGGATAGATCTGCTGATGTTATCCCTGAACACTGAGAATTTATATTTAAGGAGTACATTGATGTAATTGAAAGGTTTCCCAGGATTAGAATGACAATAAGAACTTTTTTAGTGCTCAGGTGAGTAGCGCACTGATCAGACCTTTAGCTCATATGATGGCATAAGAAAAAAAGAAATACATTCTCATAAGACAAAGTGAAACAATATAACAACAACCTCAACAATAAAAGCATTTTTTGAAAAATATTCATCCACCATTTGGATAAAAAGTGTAAAGAAAAAAAAGAACAGACAACTACTTTGAGGGTTTCTTTTTGCCTGTTACTTATTTGCTAGAAACGTTCTTCACAATGTCACTTTCTCCTGCAGAAAGTAAATCAGAAGTGAGTCTTCCAGACAAGCAGCCAAAAAGCTAGCATTTTTATTTGCTGATGAGAGATTTAAAATTTTGAGAAAAGACAAGCAGCCAAAAAGCTAGCATTTTTATTTGCTGATGGAAGATTTAAAATTTTGAGAAAAGAGACTTTTTTCTTTGGAAAATTTATTAGATTAATGAATTTCTGTCCAAATACAAAACAGTTCACACAATTTATTCTATGCTTTTATAAACTTTTTAGAAATACAATTCTTGATAATTCTATGCTGACTTTTACTTACATTATATTTTTGAGATGCTAATAAATAGATTTTATGCTTATCTTTCCAGAAATTTAAGGTAAATGGTTTATAAAACCCTAGGTTCTCTGTCTTCAATTCTTCCTAATCTCACTTCATTTTAAGAGAAGCTACTTTTGCTGTTGTTGTTGTTGCAAAAAAGGACTTGGTGGAKGTGTTGAACATGAATCAGCAGCATGCCTTTTTGGAGAAGGCCAACTGCATATGTAGTCATTGGATAGATCAGGTAGGAAGGGCCCTCAGGGGGTTTCTAGTTCAACCTCCTGCTCAAATCAGGGTCAGCTACATGGTCAGACCAGGCTGCTCACGGCTTTATCCAGTTGAATCTTAAAAAGCTCCAAGGACTACATAAACTCTCTGGGCAACTTTCTCCCCTGCTTGACTGTCAACAGAGTGAAAAAACTTTTCTTTATATCCAGTTTGAATCTCTGCTGGCTGCTGCCTCTCACCCTCCCACCRTGCACCACTGTGAAGAGCCTGGCTCCATCTTCTCAATAAACCTCTCACAAGCACCAGCAGGCTGMAGTTAGGTTCACCAGMAGCCATCTTTTCTCCAGGCTGRACAAGCCCTGCTCCTTCAATGGCTCCTCAGAGGGCAAGTGTTGCAGCCCCCCAACCACCTTGGTAGCCCTTTGCTGAACTTGCTCCTGTTTGTCAGTTTCTTTCCAATATTGAGGTGCCCAAGAATGGATGCAGTATGCGAGATGGGATCTCATGAATACCTACTAGAGAGGGATCATCCCTTCTCTCAATCTCCTGGCCATGCCCTGATGCTGGCCATGCCCTGATGAGCACAACCCAGGATGCTGCTGGCTGTTTCTGCAGCTGGGGCACACTGCTGGCTCACAGTCAGCTTGTGCCTGATGAGGGCCCCACGTTCCTTCTCGCAGAGCTGCTCCCCAGCCAAGCAAGCCCCAGTTTGTGTCATTGCTACCTGCGCAGGGCAGGTTCTGGCTTTGGTCTTTGTTGAATTTCATGAGGCTCCTATTGGCCCATCCTTCCAGCCTGTCTAGGTCTGGATGGCAGCCCTGCCCTCAAGTGTATTGACTATTCCCAAAGTTTGATGTCATTTTGAAAACCTGATGAGAGTACCCTCCACCACCTCCTCCAGGTCACTGGATGACAGACCCCCCCCCCACACACAGTACTGCCCTTATTACTAGCCTTCATTTAAGGTACAGCCCGTTAACCACTACTGAATCCAACCATCCAGCCTATTTTTCACCCACCTAGCTGTCCACTCATCCAGATTGTGATGTCCCAACTTGGATAACAGAATATTATGGGAGACTGTCAAAACCCTTGCAAAGTCAAGGTAAGAGACATCACTGCCTTCCCCTCACTTGCAAACCTGGCCTTTTTTGTTTGTTTGTTTGTTTTTTGTTTGTTTTTTTTTCAAAGAAACCAAACAGGCTGGTCAGGCATGACTCATCTTTAGTAAGTCTGTGATGGCTGCTACCAATCACCTTCTTTGCCTTCATGTGCCCAGAAATGTGCTCCCCAAGGTCTCACTTCATGATTTTTCCAGGGAGCAAAATTAAGCTGCGCTAGTAAGAGGGTAGCCAGCAGTTTGATGGAAGAGGTTGGCTCATTTTCCAGGCTTTGTGAGACAACATTTGGAGGGTTATGTCCTGTAAAGGCTCCCCAGTACAGGACCAACTTTGGCATGCTGGAGTAAGTTCAGCACAGAGCCATCAAGATGAGCAGGGAACTGGAAAACACAGCACACAAGGAGAGGTGGAGAGAGCTGGGTTTGTTCAACTGTAAGAGGGGAAGAGCTGAAGCGGAATCGTACTGCTGCCTCCAACTACCTAATGGGATGGGGTAGAGAAAATGCAACCAGGCTCTTCTTGAAGGTCCACAGTAAAAGGAGAAACGGAAACAGACACAAGTTGGAACATGAAAAATTTCAGTTAGATAGAACAGATTTTTACCATGAGGTGGTCAAACACTGAAACAGGTGACCAAAGGGGGTGTATGATCTCCATCTTTGGAGGTCTTCAGGACTCGACTGGACCTGTGAATCACACTTCAACTGTTCTGTATATACTTTACTGAGGATCTCAACAGTCTAAACGATGACTTAAGTAATCTCTAACTTATTCTTTCACTTTTCTACCTTTCAAAGCTGACTGCGATTTAGTAGCCATCTGCTTATGAGTGAGCATTTAAAATAAAGGCTAATAGTAATAAAAAGCATTACTGACTGCTCTTGTACCACTTCCTACCATGTAATTGGAGACCAATTATTTTCTTAATCTCTCACTCATTCTGAGTGTGCATGCATAAAGCTTCTCTTGCTATACTTTATATGCAGATGCTGCACTTCATTTTATGCTTCAACTTTCTAACACTGTGTCTTCACAGTTGT
Source organism: Rhea americana (assembly GCF_003343005.1). Taxonomy (NCBI): domain Eukaryota; kingdom Metazoa; phylum Chordata; class Aves; order Rheiformes; family Rheidae; genus Rhea; species Rhea americana. The sequence continues at coordinate 1,444,802 of NW_028185184.1, forward strand.
ACTGTTCTTAAGTTCTTAAGTTCACATCCTCAGGAATTTGACTTAGTTTTGACTTATTGTAAAATTCTTTCTTCAATTTCTATTCTTTAAAAAGCTTACAGATTGGTGAAGTTGATGCTTCTTTAAACTCCTCTTCATTTTTTACATTAAAATACATCTTTAAGAAACCTCAATCTCTTGAATTCCTTCTTCCTTTAGGAATGATTCCCAGCAACTAACTGATAAACTGAAAATTCTTTTCTGGTAGGAAAGGTTTTTTTGTTTGTTTGTTTGTTTGCTTGTTTGTTTGTTTGTTTTTTTTTGGACTTCTGGGAGAAGTCTTACCATCAGGAGAAATGTGGATTTTCTCCTGCAGATGTTACTCATTATATTCATTCACACATTTCACAATTATTGGAAATGTTTACCTTGAAGTTGAACTTAGACATTTCCAACACTCCACTATTGCTACTGGACTGCGCATATGCTCACAGTTATTAAAAAGAAGAAGGAYTACCAACTTAGTTGATAATAATCTTCCACAAACTCAGATAAATGTCTGGATATGTTGCAGCTACTTAGTTTAAGTTAATGCAGTCACACAGTTTGTTAAATGCTGGTTTTGACTTGTAGACCTCCAAACTGATATGAATTTAATTGTTACTAAAATGTATATTTAGCAAGTATTTTAAAAATATTTCTACTTATTTTAAAAAGAATTATGAGCAATAGAAAAAAATAGTAAGCACAGACAGAGTCTTATTATTTTAAAATCAAGAGTAAAGACATGAGTATAAAACACATTTTATTTCATGTATTTAACCTGAAAGTCAGAGATGTTCATAATTAATTATACAATTTAATTTAGAATGTAAAGAACATATTTAATTCATTCTCAATTTCTTCTATAGCCATCCTGAATTTTAAAATGTCATGCTTCTTTAAAATAAAATGTATTTTTAAATGTCACAAATTAATTAAATAACAAAAACTAGTTCTGAATCAAAAGTTCTCCATTTAATGCCAAAAATTTAACATTCTCTTTTTTTTTTAATTAAAGGTTATGCATCACAAGCTATGTTCAGAAATCTGAAAGTATGAAAATGATTCTATCAATTTAAAAAACTACTTCCATTTCAAAATATGTCCAAGTTTTTAGTAACACTATAAGATCTGTTTTTATTAAATGTGATTACAAAATATTTGGGACATTTTCAAAAAACATCCTTTTTGAGTTCTTAAAATAGTAAAATAGAAAAATCTTAATAAAAATTTATACTAAAATCTTGGGAAGGTGTGGTTYCTTCTTCAGAAATTACAATGCTTGCAATATGAAATTGTCAAAAATTGCACAAATGTCAACTTTGCCTCCTTGCTGTATTTTTACATTTCATGTAAGAATACTGACTTTCTCATCCACTTCAACATGCAAATTTGGTGGCACGAACTTCTCAGCCTGTGAAATATTATTTTGTAGACTTTTGCCAAATTAAAATGAATAGTTCTTTGCCTTTAGCTGTTCTTAGGTGATACAAGCTTTCTAAGGGAAAAAAGAATGGCAAAAATCCTGGGAGCCAATCTGAATGTTTTAACATCACTGTTGTATTTTTTCTTACACTGACAGTCTACTGAAATAAGAATCACATTTGCAGCACTTTCAAAGGAAAAGTCCAAAACTTTAAGAATGAAAGGGACATTAGAGCACATAATATGAACTCTTGCTAACCTAATTTAGACATTTCACATCTTCTAAATATGCTTTACTACAGTATTGCCCCGTCATTCAAAAATTTCTATTAATGGACCAAAACAAATTTTCGGATATCAAGGGATAGCCTACATATTCAGACTGGTCCTACCTGAGTTCTGAGTCATGTTTATCCTAGTGACAAACTCAAGCCAGTACTGCTGAGCCCACACTAACATATTATGAATCTCAGTATGCTTTATAGAACTCAGGCTTTACTCTGCACTTACATCATTTACACTCTTTCTGTGCAAACAAACATACACACAAAAAAAKGTTCAAATATCTTCAGACTTAAAAGCAAATCTATTCTTTATCTTCTTTCAATTTGTTCTTTATTTTCTCCATCACAAAAACAAATACATAGGAATAGATAGAACAATCCCAAACTGTTGCAAACTCTATATAGCATAGATATGAAAATTGATAGAATTTGAGTACTAGCATATATCAATTATAGCTGAAAATGGAAAAGAAAGATTTAGGAAACAATAAGCAACAATTTTTGCTCTTGTGAAATGAACCATAAGTATTCTGGGCAAAGGTCAGCAGGCATTTTTGTTCACAAAAACATTGAAGTTAAACCATTAAATGCTGTTCTTTTGAAAAACAGGTACTGAATATTCAAGAAATGCTCCAGTCAGAAGGTTGACAGGTAACCACTGTTACTGTCACTGTCACAGTTATGTATTTCATGGAGTCCTTTGAGGCACTGCTTAAGGATCATGGTTTTTCTTACATTAGACAAAGAACATGTGTGAACAAAAAATATCACCTTCCCCAAACAGCTGAGATTTTAAATAGAAAACATAGGAAAAAAAAAAAAAACACAGATCAGAAGAGATCTCGAGATTAACTACTCTAACGCCCTGTTCAAAGCAGAGGGAACTTCAAAGTCAAAGCAGGTTGCTCAGGGCTGTGTCCAGTCAGGTTTTGAGTATCTCCAAAGATGGGAATTGCACAGCCTCTCTGAGCACCTGTGCCAATGTGGTCATGGCTTTCCTTAAATTGCTCAGAGACTCAAGACACAGTATTTGTTGAAAAGAAAAAAAGAAAAAGCTTTGGGGATATTGGCAGAAAGAAATGCTCACAAAGAGAATCAAACTTCTTGAACAGGATGGGTTCATCACTGTCTGGATGGCAACAGGAGTCTGTTGCAAAGGTCAATGAAGTGATGTCTTTGGCTGGATTGAGTGAGACTCTGAAAACCACTGTTGTGTTCAGTTCTTATAATCCAGCCAGTTTATGGTCATGTGGGATCACTCCAGCACATGCATAACTAATCACTACTATCTTAATCACATATGAAAACTCTCTTAAATATCTTGTATAAACATAAAGACTGTTTTATCTCAGCATCTCTGCAGGAACAGTTTCTATGGACTATTTACAGCTGTCTTGTGACAGTTGGGTCATTTMTGCAGCAGTAATCACCTGGGGGAATCTCTGGAAGGAAGGGCCAGATTCTTCCCCCAGGATGTTAATCAGTACATTGAAGCATACAAATTGGACTAGGCACAGCAGGAGCTGCCTGGGGGAACGCCTACAGCAGTCTGAAAGTCTCACCTGGAGAGAGTCAGTCAAATACTTAATTGTTAAGGTGGCTTGGAGTTCAGTCAACCTTCTAGATTCAAGTCAGTCCACTGTCTCAAACTAGTCCATTATTTCATCTATCCTAGCAGGACTACCAAGGAATTATTGACTGAAGAACAATGGGTGTGCACATAACCCTGATACTTAGCTATGCCATAATTGTAAGAATAAACTTGATTTTCATACTTATAACTCAATTATAGCTTAAGTCAAATAGCTCTTGTCACACTCATCTAATGAGAATTTCCTCTATTTTACGGCATCCAGTCCGTTCACTGGCTCCTGTCCTTTAAGAAGAGCTTGGTTCCATAATCTCTGTAACCCCCCTTTCGGTAGTGTAAGACTGCAATTAGAAAGGCTCCCCTTCACCTTTCTTTTTCTTCTGTAGGCTAAAAAAAAAAAAAACTCAATTCCCTCTACCTCTCTTCATATGCCCTGTGCTCCAGACCCCTCCTGACAGAATCACACAAAATGGTTGAGGTTCGAAGAGATCTCTGGAGATCATCTAGTCCAACTCCCTGCTCAAGCAGGTCACCTACAGCATGTTGCCCAGGACCTTGTCAAGATGGTTTTGGAATATCTCCAAGGAAAGAGATTCCACAATCTACATGCACAATCTCATCCAATGCTCAGGAAAAGCTTGTCCTCATGCTCAGACGGAACTTCCTGTGGTTCAATTTGTGGMCATTGCCTCTTGTCCTGTCACTGGGCACCTCTGAGAAGAGTCTGGCCCTGTCCTCCTTACACCCTCCTTTCAAATATTTAAATGCATTGATAAGATCCCCCTTCAGTCTTCTCTTCTCCAGGCTGAGCAGTCCCAGCTCTCTCACCCTTTCCTCATGCGAAAGATGCTCCCATCCCTTCATCATCTTAGTTGTCCTTTGCTGGACTCACGCGAGTATGTCCATCTCTCTCCTGTAGTGGGGAGCCCAGCACTGGACACAGTCCTCCAGAAGCAGCCTCACCAGACCTGAGCAGATGGGCAGGATCACCTCCCCTGGCCTGCTGGCAATGCTCTTCCTAATGCAGCCCAGGACACCATAGGCYTTCTTTSCCACAAGGGCACATTACTGGCTCATGTTCAACTTGTTGCCCACCAGGACTCCCAGGTCCTTGTCTGCAGAGCTGCCCTCCAGTAGGAGACCCCCCAACCTGTACTAGTGCAGCGAGTTACTCCTTTCCAGGTGCAGGACCTTTCACTTGCTTTTGCTGAACTTCCTGAGGTTACTCTCTGCCCATCTCTCTAGCCTGTCAATGTGCCTCTGAATGGCACTACAGCCTTCTGGTGTATCAGCCACACCTCCCAGTTTTGTATCACCAGAAAACTTGCTGAGGAGGCACTTTGTCCCTTCATCCAGGTCACTGATTAATAAGTTTAAAATACTAGACCCAGTACTGACTTCTGAGGGGCACTGTTAGCTACAGGCTTCCAAGTAGACTTTGTGCCACTGAGCACAATCCTCTGAGATCAGCTTTTCAGCCAGTTCTCAATACTCCTCCCTGTCTGCTGTTCTAGCTTGTACTTCCTCAGCTTGCCTGTTAGGTCCTGGCGCACCTCTGACTCTCTCCTGGCAGTCAACATTTTCCTTGTGCTGGGGAGCCCCAAATTGACTCAGTACTTCAGCTGTGATTTCTAAAGTGCCATCTCACTGGGAATTCACCCTGTTTCACTCTTCACTGAAACTTCTGATATTGAAGAGGTGATCACACCAGCTTGTGGAAGGGGCTGTGTCCTGTAGTGTCTGGCAATCACTATTGTGCTGACTCTAGCAGTCCTATACACTGTCAAGCAGCAAAGTCTTTGCACATCTTGTTCACAATGTTCCCTCCATAAAAGTCAGCCAAATAGGAAGTCAAACCTGAGTCTTTTCTGATCCCCGTTAATTTTCTTATTTTTTTTACATGGCAGTGAATTCTTTTTTTTCCTCTTTTTTTTTTTTTTTTTTTTTTTTTTTTTTTGCTTCCCAGCAGTTTGTCACTCTCCTAATGAAGACTAGGTATGGTACATGCTCCTCTCTGCCACACTGTGTTCCAGACAGAAAGTGGAAACCCAACAAAGGACACCTCTGGTTGAAGGAGTTGCTTATTTCCTGTGCATATTGCCAGGGACCTGAGCGCAAGCTTCCCCTCCCACTTCGAGGAGTTTAATTGCCCGGGCTCAGGGCCATCTTTTTGTGCAGCTACATAGTTTTCAATCAGAAAACTATTCTGAGTCATGATGGAAAGAGCTGAAAGGAGGATGCCTGGCCCTCTTTTTGCTTTACAGCTGCATATAAGATGTGAGGTGCACCCTTGGTCCTGTCTGAGCCACCTTAGGTCTAAGCATTTGCCCAGCCATGTAACTCACTGATCCTGTCCCAGTCCACCACCCTGACACCATCTTTGTGCTGCCACTGCCTTGCCTAGTGATCACTGGTCCGAGTCTGTGCCCTGTGGGGAAGCTACAGCCCTCTCAGCTGGGTGGGCACCACTGCCCCAGTGGCCTCTGTAGMTATCTAGACATACAGTACTCAGCCACTAACTCACTGTGGTTGACAGCGACCACTGAGCTCTTTCCCAATCAATTATTTCAAATCAATTTTCTTGAGATTATTCAGTTGGTGTTTTGGAAACAGTATTAAAAGTTCTCCCCAAACTCTTCACTTAATATAAAATAGGCAAAATATTATTGTACTCCAAATACCTAGTGTCAGAAATTGAATTGCGCCTGAATATCCTTCCTTTTTAAGATGGCAAGAAGTTGTGCTTATGAACCATTTTCTCTATAATCTTTCACTCAGCCTCACAGGAAAGAAGATTAAAAAAAAAAGAAAAAAAAAACACTATTCAATGGTTCACAGGGATATTGTTCTTCCAGTTGTACTAAAGCATCAAGCTACATCAGGGCCTTCAATATTATCCTACATGTATATAARAACACAGGAAATAGTGCACATTTTCCAAGTGTTTAATGAATCACAGCTCCATTATCTCATTTTTCCCCAGTTAGCAGAATGAAAAAGATACTTCTTTGTGAAAATCAGTAGCATAAGTAGATCTGTTTGAATGTTCTCTGTCATTTAGTCATTGGAGAATTCCCATCAAATTCCTCTACTAAAATCAATCATTACTTAGTCTTTTATTAATGAGCAAAGAGTACAGCTTCTAACACATTAGCTTGGTTTATGGTTTTCAGCAGTTAGCAGTTTAATTTAAAATGAATTACAGTCTATTTACATGTTGTTCTTGGCTTTTTTAGCTTTTGTTTCAGAACACTGTAGCCCTTCACAGTTACCTCCTGAGTTTTCAGAATACTTCCATTTCCCTCTTCCTTCCTTGACACAGTTAAGTGTAATAACACTGCTTATTGTCACATCAGGGCTCTTTCACATGTTATACCCTATATACAATTTGATTTTCCACTATTTTGAAGGGAGATTTTTGTAGTTTACATCAAAGAAGTCAAGATCACAGAGATTAAGTTGTGGATAACTATCAGATCAGTGAAAATTATYCAAAGAAAAAAAAATCACTCTTTGTAGTGAATTTCACTCAGCTGTAGTACACAAAAACAAAAGAGAGGCAGTAAATTTACAGCAATTCCTCTCTTCTGATGGCTACATGATTTGCCAAAAAACCTGTTCCTAAGTCATACAGTAATCACATTGTACTTGGCATATTGTGCCTGCTAATTTTATTTCTAGGTCAATGATAAACTGATCAGCTTAACTGTTGTAGTGAAAAAGCTTAGCTGCAAAGAAAGTGCAAGCAGTAGGCACAGTCCTGCTGARTGGCTCCCCACTGGAGCCAATTAAATCCCAGCACAATACACTCATTTATTGGAATAAATCCTGCTTCTTCCAAAGCAAGGCAGGGACCACTTAGATGCAGAACTAAAAGCACAGAGTGACTTGGAGTATGTAATAAGTTTGTATAAATATACCCTGAGCACTGAATCTCTTTGATAAGACAATTATATTAAAATTACCACTATCACACTCAGTACCTTGTTTATATAAAACAATAAAACAATATAAAACTCTTGCTCCCCAAATTCCTATTTCTCTCTTTCCTTTAAAAAAAGGAAAAGTAAAAACTTCTACTGCTTTAAAATTATAAAGTACAACATTAAATCTATAATTTCACTAAAAGAAAAAAAAATGAACTATGAACATTCAGTAATCATTGATCTAGTCAAATCAACTACTCACACAGAATACTGGTCACATAAATCTTCTCTCTTACAAGGTCATACTTCTCACGAAAAAAATCTCTGCTGATAATCTCTGCTGATTTGGATAAATTGTATATAAATATATGGAGTCTTAGAAAAAGACACATTAAAAACACACAATCACATTCTAGTGCTATATAAGTCTATTAAATCAGGTCAAACAATTTAGTTTTCTGTTTCCCACAAGTTTCATGTAGGTATTGATGATTATTAATCATGAGACCAGCTAAAGAAATGAAAAAACAGTATATCTCAGATTAATGCAATAAGCAAGAGCCTTTAAAGGCTCAAATATAAGGAGTCGGGATTTGATTTTGACATTAGTTCTTCACAAAGTTAAATGGAATTTAATCACTTTGGGTTTAATCATGCTTCCCTGCAGCTTTTCTTGTATTTTCTCCAAACAATACCAATAACTGCGTCATTGGCATTGATTTATGTCCTTAGCATTGCACAGCTCTGAGATGTGTTAGAGGCTGAAGTCCTGCACCTCTTACCCTTTCAACCTGTTTTCCTTCCTCCAATCAGGAAAGCCTCTGCAGATTTGGGAAATATAAATTATAGCCCACTGGAGTTGCTCTGCTGACATTCATTTTAGAGGAATTTAAGGAATTAAATATTGCAAAAGGCTTCTGTTTACAAAACTAGTGGTGAATTGCTCCACTGGTTTTAAAGTACAAGTAAACTATTAGTTCATCTTGTTGCCTGCATTCTTCTGTTTCTCTTACTTCACTTTTGAGGAGGAGTTAATGAATGATGTCTTACTTCTTCAGCTCTCACAGCCTATTATTGCTTCCTTTATGCAGTAAAGATGAAATTCAGGAGTTGTGAGACCACATAAACCACAAACAGTGATGTGCATTAAAATAAGCCTAAGCAGAAAGTGTTTCATAGAGTTTCACTTTCTCAGTAGGTATGTCATGTGAAGATCATAGAGAATGCAATGGTTTTCCGTGGATTTCCTGATTAAGTATAACAGTGCTTAATGTTATAAAGGATATGAGATTGACTCCATCTGCGGCACAATGTTACAGCTGCATCTGCACATACTCCTCACCACAGTGGCCAGTTAATAAAGCGTTTCCCTAGTTGGACTTTTAGAACACAATTTCCAGCCTTAAACTGTATTATCCAAAACTGGCTAAGCTTCATATTGCATTGTAGTGCTGTATTTTCCTTTATTTTCATGCAGATTAGTGGGGTAATASTGGCATAGAAATTTAGCAAAGAATTTGGAGGGAGAGGATTCAATTTAGGATATTGATATAACTATAAARATTAAAATAGAAATACACTGCAAAATATATTATTAAAATATAGCATAAGCATGATATAGCCATTTAGATAGACATCAAGTTGTTTGGTTTAGTATTAAGAAGTCTGACTGAAATTAGATATTCTAAAAATTCTCAAGTGAACCCAAGAGTACTAAATGGAGGCTCTTTCTTCATAGAGGTAAATGTTTAGTAAAATGGATTATTAAATGTATTGATTTACCACACTTAGTAATAAACTTATATGGGAGTAATACTCTTTAATCTACTCAAATGCTGTTACCTTGTCATCGCTTTCCCTGACTATTCTGCATGCCTATAAAGATATTTGAATATGTATATACACAGACAGACACAAATATATGTATACATACAAATGTATATATACACTGTCTTAGCAACTCCTCCAAAGTTTTTATGTAGCCCATAAAACTTTTCTCTCTCTATCCCTTTCTGAGCTTTTGTTGTTGKTGGTGGTGGTGGTGGGTTTTTTTTTTKKGGGGGGGGAGGTTGCACCACAAGGAGTTTTTCACAATGTCAAAGAATGCAAAAGCTATGAACTGTGCTTTCTCACAGACTACTAATAGAAATACTGACTGGAGAAAATAATTGCTTTAAACAAAATGAAGTTTCAGTCTAGGAGCTTGGCTTTATCTTTAGTCAATACAAAGGTATCAGAGAGTCAAAATATAAAAAGTGTCATAAAGCAATGATTCATATCCATCCCCTTCAAAACACTGCTTCAAAACAAAAATAGGACTGAAGGTTTTTTTGGAATGATTAAATATCCTTTTGCAAATTAACTTAAAATCATGAACAAACAATTAATAATGCTGTGAACTTCTCAATCAACTGAGGTTTACTTGCTTAAAAAAAAAACCCAAAACAAAACCCCTCCTTCACAGCATATGTATATCTACTCACTCCGCCTGCATATCAAATCCTTATCTTTCTATCCACATATGAATATCTATATACAACAATAGGAATATGAATATTACTTCAGTGTTTAGAGAACGCAACATATAGGAAATGATCTCTTCTCCAAAATACTCACAGTCTGAACATACAAGAGAAATGTTGATAAAAACTGRGATGTTACGATCTCTTCTTTAGAGATCGTAAGGGGGGAAAAAAACCTTGAGCTCTATGCTCAAGGTTAAAATGGATGGAGCTAGCAACTTAACTAGTTACTCAAGTCCCCCTTCAGCTGTTTGGCCATGACACTTGTTTTCTTCTTCAGAAGTTTATGGCAATTGCACTTGGAGGAGCTTCTCTAGAGGTGAAGTCAAGTGACTGATGGGGTAAAGAAACCTCTTAATAGAAATTTGCAATAAGCAATTTGGGGAGCCATGCATGCTGCATGACAAAATACTTGGGGGAAATCCAGGGTGGGGGGAAGAACAATTGTCTCTTAGTCCCATCAACTGCTTGGTTRAACAACCCTTGCAATATTTAAGTGGTCTGTATGCAAATATATTCTGCAATCCATTCTGCACAAAGTTGTCCTCAAAGAGTGACATGAAACTGCCAGAGCTGAAAACGTTAGCCTGTGTTCATGCCTGGGGCATCACCGGACAAGGAAATTCTTAGGAAAGATGATTCCCAAACAAGGCACAGACAAGACATGTACGGAGACAGCATGTCTCCCTACCGGCTGTTCATTCTGTCTCACTTCTAAGAATTTCAGAAAGGAAACAGGTAGATCAAGACAAAGTCTCTTAAATTTTTTTTTTTCCCCCCGCCCCCCGCAAGGAAGAGAAGATTAGATGGAAATTAGATTAAGTGATAGCATTTCATCCAGAATAGACTATCACATGCATCAGAAGTTTCTGACACAATTATACTTTATTTATATATGAACAGTTGCACTGGAAATCTCAATAACTGGATACTAATTCTAAAAATGCTATCATTATTTTCAATTTTAACTTGTTATTCCGCTGTTTAAAACCTGTCAGTTCTCCCCAAACAGAGAAATAATCAATAACGCGCATCAGATGAAACCAATTACACACCACAAGTAAAGGATAAAAAAATAGTCAAAGTGGACAATTCAGAAATACCCCCTAGACTGAAAGCTGCTATCTAAGCTATTCAGATTACATTTATGCAAAAAAAACACATTTAAGAAATGAAGCTCATTTGATAAACGATTGTCTAACAGAATAAAGAAGGCGTAATTACTTAGATAATTTATTTTCACAGGAAAACAATTCAACCAGTTCTAGAGACTATATTATCAACCTCCTAGAGCTTGACAGCCCACTACCTCCCTTGATAGCAATTCTGAAATTAAATGTCTTACCTACCAATACAAGCATATCTGAATAAAAGCAGTATTTTTAATAAAATTTACAAAAGCTTTCTGTCTGCTTATATTGGGATAATAAGACTTTTTTTTTTCTTGATTTTGTTTGAGAAAACAAAACCTGTCAACAATTGGAAAAGGCAATTAAGGAAAATGTTCCTGAACTTATGCTATTATGTCAACAGTATATAACACTTATGAATGAGTTTGTCAGGGGCCATTACACTCCTAAATCAGCAATATGCTTCCCTAAAGTAAACTCGCTACTTTTGTCTCTATCACAGCATTTGCAGTGACAACATGTTCTAAACTCTGTACATGCATACAGCACAGTTCAATGCTTAAGTAATTAATTGAGTATAACCATATGTCCATTTGCTGAAGGCATGTTGCTATTATAGCCTTTGCAACAGCTGGACAGTTTGTAGACCGATTATTATTATTAAGGGCTTTTTTTTTTACATGATAATAATTTGATAGCACTAGCATCCTTGTGAGTCATAAAGAATCTTATAGATAGCAGTTTTGAAAATACATAATAAGGTTCTCCTGTACATGCACGTACTTGCATAAACGCAGCTGAATGCAATTGTGAATGCTAGTGAGTTACTCTGTTATGCTTAGCCAGGCTGAGAACCATTTTTACATGTTTCTTGAAAAGGTTCTACACAACAGAAATACATGTTATTGTGTAACAGTAAAAACAATTTAAGCTTCCCCACACCTCTTCCAGATACTSTTAAAACTCAAACATCAATTACTGTTAGGTTCCTGAAATTTGTAGAATAATATTATCAGAGTAAGTTATTCACCTTCATTCTTCTCCCAACTCAATGTCATGTCCTTCAGAAAGGCTCATAGAACTAATAAGTAAGCTASGCATTGAGCCCTGAAAGTCAATAACACTGACTAGATCCTAGATCCTCCKGGGTCAAGAAGTCAGCCTAGTTAAAAAAAGAAAAAAAATGGTTTTACCAGTGCTCTCTGTCTACCTCTTTCTGTTTAGATCAAAGTAGATTTAAGACAAGCATCACAAATGCTTCTCTCTCTCACAGAGTACAAAAAGACCTTCAGTTGTAGCTCAGGTGCTCTACTTCTGCACTTTGTCACATATTACACATTCTCTCTTCTATGCTGGATTTCACTTTCCCAAAACAAAACCACAACTATTGGAAAATTAGCTCACATATATGGTTTTCTTATAGGAAAAATCCATAACTAAAACTGGCTATATAACTGGGTTCTGAGAATTTTCATAAAAGAAGAAGAAAGACTGCGGTACAGCAGAAGATCTGACCACCACCTATTACAGGTTTACTAGCTGGCCTAGCTTTAGCATCTCTCGCAAGTACTCTTTTCCTGAAAGAAAAATCCTAGGAGGGAGTGTAGTCACAGTCTTTTGAGATATCCATCTCATTCAAACCACCCTTTGCATTGCTTGTGCTTTTACCTCTTTGGTTTCCCCCTAGTTAATCAAGGGCAACAGCAATGTCTACATACCTATACTTAAGGGTGGCAGGACACTGTGACAGCTGCTAGCAGCCATTCCCATGTATCTAGCAGTATATTAACTGCACTGCCATTGCAAGATGTAAAAGCAATCACTAGGCCAGCCTTTTTTTCTCCTCTTCTATCAGAAAGAAGGTATGAGCTCATTAGATTCTCAACATTTATGCAGTACTACACAGGATACACGTTGGACTCAGCTACCACCTTTATGTGGTCCAGGCTATTCTATCACATTAATCTAGTTAGTGCTGGATTAGCAAGATAATTTACACAGAAGAGAGAGGGAKGGAGGAGGAGAAAAAAGAGAACACTTTTACTTACTTATATAAGTGCTAGGGCCAAATCTTTCCTGGATCTAAGTGGTATTTATCCAATTGATCTTTTTCAATTCAGAGATTAGAAGGATGGTAACAGTCAGACAATTATTATAGAACCTTAAACCTAGAAGATTATAACATGCTTTTATTGTAGAACCTTAAACTTAAAAGATTATAATATGCTTTATCATCTTAGAATCAACACTACTTTTGATAGCCTTTAATTCCTCCAATCCAATAGTTGCCAGATTTAACAGCTTACCAAGGGAGGTCTAATAAAGAGAACTGGAGGGAAGGGTAGAGTGGTAACAGATGGTAAAGGCTATCACTTTAATTGTCTGCTAACAAGTTACCATCCAGACAGATCATTTCAAACTGTACTTAAAGAACCAAAGAACCAGAAGTCAACTCTTTCAAGAAAGTTACCACAGATTCTTAAGAGCTACTGTGGAACACAGGTCCAATAGTTTTTTTTTTTTTTACTATATGTCTTTCTTTTACTTGTCAGGGAAACACCAACAGAAAACCTGGTCAAATTCAAAGTAAGTATTAACTGTGATATCAAAAATACTATCTATTCAAATCTTATGCTATCCTCCATGCAAGTACTCACATATCTGAGCAGATACCCAACAGATAGGTACTGACAGTTCATTTTCCTCATCTCAATATCACATCTTTTTCTGCATGTGACAAGTTTCAATATTACAGTAACAGTGTTTACTTGATTTCTTTTCAGTTTTCCATGCATTAATTTTCCTATTTACTTTCAAGAATATGTATGCACAGAAAAAACTATGAAGGCAATAAATAGATCAGTCATTAAAAATCCTCTCTTCCATGTTTTAACTTGCAAAACCTTGGCTCGTGTTCAACAAACAAAACCTTTCTATACTAAGGCTATACAATATTAAGTTTTACTGATGAATATCTGAGAGCTATATTTCCACCTCCTCCAAAAAAAATGACAGCAAAGTGTCAGAAATAATTTAGAAATGTACAGTAAAGGAGACTGCAGAGAAAACGTCAGAAATATTATTTCTAGGAAAATATGTTCACTTAGCTCTACTGCTGCATTCAGAATGCATATCAAAAGAAAGGCTTTCTAAGTCACTATTTTTCAGTTCATTTCTAATGGCAATGCTAAAAAGTCAATTTCCCTTTAGGCTGACAAAAATACTTTGACGAAGCAAGAAGTAAAAATCCAAAGTAGAACTAAATAACTTGGTCAACCCAACACTAAACCAAATGGGGTTAATTTTTACCTCCAAAAAGTTGTCAAGCAATTGTCATTATGAACCGGAAAAAACTCAAAATCTTTAACCTTTTTTTCATTCTCAGTTAAAACTCCCTGCTAAAAATGACCTATGTTTCAGAGTCCGAAATAGGTCAATCCAAGTCTTCTGAATTGTTGGCAAAACAAACAAAAAAACCAAAAAGTTGATTAACTATTTTACTGAGGCTGTATGGAATAAGATTTATCCACATATTTTTTTAAGTTCCTTCTTCATTTGTTACTTCCCCACAACCCTGAACTTCTTGTTTTCAACTGAACAAAACCAAGATACGATAAAACACCCAGAAGAAGGAAGGCTGTTTAGATATAGGGGATATGAATATTTGGTATGAAAAAAMTGTTTCATACACCATAGAGAGAGTTCCATATTCCAGAAAGCTTTACTACAGTGAATTAGGGATGCTTCGCCTCTGAGGCTTTAGRGGTTTAAACTAGCAGCAGCTTTTGCCTGCTATGACACTTTTGCAGACTAAATTACAGTATGCCCATGCAATCAGCAACATTCAGGCTTACAAAGAGAATAAAATTAGATGTAGTGGGAGGGAACTTTCTGAAATCTAATGAAATTTGCAAATTATTATAATTTTTTTCAGTTCAGGTTATTATTGCAGAACAGACTTAATGAATGTCAGGTTCCTGCGGGTTCCTCAGCACAGCCTGGRGCTGGCAGTTGCTGCCTCTCGCTGTCCCCAGCATGGACCCAACGCTGGCCTCAGCCCCAACTCCAAGGCAGTACTGGACAGCACCTGGGGCTGGGGCTGCCCCGCTGCCGCCAGCCAAGGGGACCGGCCCTGGCCTCCGGGAGCCCCTGCCCCGTGGTGCCCTGGCAGTGAGCAGTAAAAGACCCTTGCCTAAAGGCCTAAGTTATTCATAAAGATTCTCCCTTTCTTCCCCCTGTTTAAAATTTAAACTTTAATTTTATGAGCTTCTTTGAGGTTGTCTTTAGGACAGGAAATGAATAAAGCAAACGACAGCTCCTTTGATCAAATGGGAATTTACAGACAAAAATAAGACGCAGGTGTCACTTCCGGGGGGGAAGGGATATCAAGACATAAAATATAAGACATTATTTGAAGTTAGGAAAAACCTTACATATGGAACGATAATTAACAATCATAAACATCTTTACAGAAGTCAGTTAAGCCAAAATTTCGTTTGTTTTAAAAAGAAATCCATGCATTTTTTAGTTAAAATTAATGTACCATTAGATGAAAATCTTCATAGTATGAAGTTCAACAGATTTTGTTTAAGTCTATTTTATTTTAGTAAGATTTATTTAACCAGTTTATCCATTTCTTCTCAAATAAAAGAACCTCTCAGAAGCACTAAATAGAATATTTTTCTACAGAAATTCAGCTCTTCCATTTCAAATTTTTCATGAAGAAACCTCAATTTTGATTAAATCTGACATTAAATGAAAGTGTGTTTTGATGGTTTTGAAATCAGCCAGTTCTTATATATTAGTGTTCCTTTTCCYTTAATATTACCTCAAATGCAAAATAACTATTTAAGTTATATAGAAGTGACTGGTAGTGCATATATGCAAATAGTTAAAAAAAACAGAAACATAAAAAATCTAAACAAGAAAAACAGTTTTGATGCTCATAAATCAGGAGAACTTTTTATTATGTTTTGACGGTGACTTTGGCTTTCTATTTTGGTTCTGAGTGGAAATACAGGCACAATATACTTTGTTCATTTTAGGCTAGAGGTTGTCATTCCTGATAATCAACGATAAGAATTATAAATGACAGCCTAAACATGCAAATATTCCCAGCTTCAGTTTGAGTAAATGCTACTGTTTTCTAGATATGAAAGCATTCAATTTCTGTACAAACATATTTCTATTAAAAAAAAAAAAAAAGTGCACATGCACACCCAAATATATGAAACCTATACAGATTTATAGTCACCAAAAAGCAGGGTAGATATTCTAAAGTCAAAATAAAAGTCACTCACTCTACCAGAGAATTTTGGGGGTATGAGAAACAGTCTAGACATAGTAGTTAGAAATTTTGCATGCACTTATTTATTGTTTGAGTAAATTTTCCACTGGCAGTGTTTCCAATGGAGGATAAGCTACTTCTAGTGCTTGATGTAACTTTCAAAAGATTTGTACACATAAAATAAGGCACTGGACTACTTTGGCCTTCTCTTTTAAACCCACATTTTGTCTTTAGTGACTCTCTCAACTCATTTTTTGCATAGATACATCATAACTTTTTACAGCAGCAAATTGAATAGGAAAGCTCAAACTGKCTCAGCATATAAAGTACACAGTCAGCTCTGTTCCAATAGAAAGACAAAYACTATGAAAACATGGATTTTTCTAACCAGCGGTGTCTTAAAGTATATAAGTCAGTGTTCTTAAACTGAAGAAAGCAGTAAGAAACAGTATGAATGAATTACAGTGAATCACAAATCTTCCTTCCTAAACTAAAATGTACACTATGTCACAAATGCTTAGCTAGTGCAATGAAAAGGACATGTTCTGACTTGAGAACAGGCTAGAAATGCATCTTTGTTTACTACAATGTCAAGCATGTAGTCAATTAACATTTTATTTAAAATTCTAAAATTTGCTTTTTACAAAAARAAATATAACTTGAAAGTTGATCCATTGTCTTTAATGAAGTGTCCAAATCAAATGAWTATCCCCCTGGAGTTTCCATAGTTCTTGTTTGGTAACAGACTGAAAAAGATGGAGCTGACGATCATCTTCCATATAGTCATTGTTTGGATCTCCCTCTCCCCTCAAGACTACTATTTTGCACATGCATCCAGCTACCACMCATGCATTACAATATGCACTAGGCAGGAAGAAAACTTTGAACAAAATCTAGCACACATTTTTACAGAATGAAGGGCTCTGGAAAGAGACTCTGCCACTTACAGAAGCAATTGAAGGAGGTTTCAGAGGGATTTAAGAGCTTAAAGGGTGATGGCACTAGCGCTGCAGTCTCAGTGGAATTAAATCTGACTTGATCCAATTAGCAACACAGAATAGGAACCATAAAAGGGTAAATTCAAAGAAAGAAAAAGAAATACCTTTCAGAAGAGCTATGGAATTTTTCCATTACCTAGGATAACTGATCTGACACACTGTAATTAAGATTTAGACCTGTCACAKAAAGATGTTGATACACTGCGTTATGTGAAAAAAAACTTTCTTCTTCTTCTAAGATCCAGAGTCCTACCCACACGTGTTCACTAACACAATTTTGCCATATCTGTAGGTAGAAAGGTAAAAATTGTAAAAGAAAATTAGAAAAGACTAAGAGTTTTACTTGCATGGTTTCTAAAACATGTGCTCTTCTTCAGCAACTTCACCATTGTTTAAGTTTCTTTTTAGTTTCTTTAAAGTTAGTTTAATCAACACTTTGTAATAGTAATATATTATAGGATAGGATGTATGTAATATACATCCTATGATGTATACCAAAATTATCTGGCATTTATTAGTATCTATAGTATTTTAATTTATTTTATGTAAGACACTTCTTGAGTTTTCCATATAGACATCCTATTTTTGATGTCTATATATAAATTCTAGACATCCTATCTCACCTTAAATTTTGCATTTGTTTAATGCTTGGTGGGTCCTGAATTTTAGTTCTGAAAACCACTATTTCTGCTGTACAGACAGCAGAAATACATATCTTTTGGAAGGATGGGAGCAAATAATATCTCTTTTGTAGAACATGTCCTCTCCTTGGCATTCTTTCCCATCATTGCACATAAGCCTGTAATTCCTCTCATCCTCAAAACAAGTAACTTATTATTATACTAGACACCTTTCTGTCTTTTATCTTTCACATTCAGGCTGTTACTAAATCCTGCCACTTCTCTCTTTACAGCATCTCCAAAATATAGCTTTCTATTCCATTTGTGTTTTCAGAAAGCAGTAGTCATTCAGGAAATAACTGAGGCATAACAAGGGTACTGACGTGTCTATCGTGTACTTCACTCCTCTTCTCTTACTACTTCAGTTGTTCCCTCCCTTTGCTGTAATACACCTTCTTTCTCCATTTGTGATTATTTACCCACTACTCTGAAGGCTTTAGGTTGCTATGTCCAATACCAGTCAGCTATTACTTCAATATTCAAATCTCCTTAAAAGCACTTTGATGTCATGTCCTAGGCTTCTCCCCAGATCTGACAATTCCTTCCTGATCCATCACATAATATCACTGTCCTCTCTTTCAAACAGAATTTATTTTCACAGTCCGTTAAGTAACTATAAACAAAGGAAAACTTTTAAAGCATGTATGACATTCTTTTTATTTACTGATCTTTTAGCYGTGTGTTTTTCAGGTCTTTTTGTTGTTTTTATTTGTCAATGACTAGAAATGTTGGCAATTTTAGCAATAAAATTAGGAATAATATAATAGATCTGACRTTTTATTACATATTCAACAGTCTCTGCTTCAGATGATCCATTTCATGTAACGCATCCAGCGAATCCTTGTTTTGTCAGCCCACTTAGGATGTCCTTTGGGTACAAATACTGTTTTACTAGGCATGATACAAAGCACAAAACACATCTAGACAAGGGTCAAATTATATTCTTTACTATACCCACACACTTAGAGTAGCTGCACTGACTTCAAATGTTTGTATTGATCAAAGGAGGAAAATGTTTGCATGAATGCCTCTGGAATGAAAACTATTCTGTATCATGTATCTCACAGAGCAGCTGAGACAAATGTAAAGACAGTGAACATATAGGTGACGTTATCCTGCTGCTGGGTCAGTATCTTTGATCTTAAACTGAACTGGATTACAGAGAATAAAGAAGCAAGAAGATTCATAAAAGCATTTTTCTTCCATTGGGAATGTGTGATAGATCTTACCAGAAAGAAGTTAGTAATATGCATCTTTTCACTGAAGAAAAAAAAAAAATCAAATTGCTGTTCCCTTTTCAGAAGTAATTTTGGTATCTTCTGGTGTGGTGTTTGCTCTAATGAACTGATGCAGCTGAGACAAACAACACTAACAAAGGAAAATCTTAGATTAATGTCTTCCCATAAAGGGAAGAGAAAAAGCTAACTCCTCTTATTATATATAAGTGTGTAAGTATGATAACTACAGTTTACTGCTTCTTCTTCCCTTACACATCTATCTGCTTACACTAGTAAGACAAACATACTTAAAGAACTGTTTCTATAATGCTTAGGCCCTCCTGTTGTATTTTTCATGAGGGAAAGGAGTCATGAAACAAAGAAATACAGATACCAATGAACTTCATTAGAGAACAAAAACCAGCAATGAATTTTGCTTTGGGTGGTTGTGTTGCTCTCACGAGGTATTAGACTGACAAAATCAAGGTCTGAAGTTGTTCCCGTTGCAGTGTAAGCTTCTTCATCCTATCTTAGGCAAATGTTTCAGTCATAACCAGCAGGGGCTAGTTCTGGAGCTACAGAACTTAAGTACAATGCTATTTGGGTTTTATTCTTTGTAAGATATGCCAAAATTACAGCTTTTGTGGCCTCAGGGGAGCCTGCTGCAAAGCTAGTAACTGTGGATGAGGATTTCTTGATGAGCCTCTGCAAGTGGTAAGATGGTGGAGAAACAAAGAAGAGGAACTGCTCAGATTGGTCCTGAATGAGCTTGTTAATATGGCAATGAGCTATAGATTTTGGGAGCAGAACTTGCTTGACTTGTTTTTTAAATTTTTCACGAACTAGCAGAAATTTTGGTTTAACGAACCAGTTCAGTCTGCCAGGCCTGAGGACTGGAGCGGGCAGCAGTGCTTGGCAGTCAGCAGGACTGTGCCCTCTCCTCCCTGTGGGGCTGATTTTTCAGCACCATAACCCACAGAGCCCAGTGGTGCTGGGGCCGGGGCTCTCCATGTGCTTAGGCTCCTGATGGCTTCCCCTGGCAGCTGCACACCTCCTGCACATACTCTGTCTGAAAGCAGATCCTGTAAAATCATCGGCTTCACTTTACAACAGCTAGTAAGCAAAGCATGAAATTTTTTTCTACCACTGCCTTATTCTGTCATCCCACAACAGAATTACAGGCTGGGACAAAAAGCCATGGGAATGGATTTCTCTGTAAGACCATAGCCCAGATATGGAATATAAATGGTGCCCTCTATAAGTAAATTAAATTATATATATATATATATATATTCAATTGCCAAACCCTTCCAATATTCAGTTATGGCTAATGCTTTGTAAATAATGAAATAAAAGTTACTAACATTATCTATGATCTTTTTAGAGGAAGTTCACGGAGAGATAATGTAGGATTCTGCAAAACTTTGATTACCTTTACAAACTAGGCTAGAAAGACAATTCAGTCTTATTTTCTTAAAAATTCAGAGTCTCAAATTCATTTATAAACTTCCTTTATCATTTTACATTCTGTCACTGGGATTTTGATACTTTGTAAAGGTTAGACTTTCTTTAAAAAAGTTCAACAGTAATCTAAAATGTGAAGTAAATTTAATCTTTAATCGGTGAAGTACCCATGTAAGGAAAAGTAAAAATAACAATCGTTCTCCTTGCAGAGTCTAGCCTCTCCCCATGAAATGATCTAAAATGCACATTTTATCAACTTAGTTCGCATGATAACACAGCTAACACTGATGCCAAGAGGATAAATAATGTGCTTAACATTCTCTGTAGAGGATGGAGGGTAGATTTTGTGTGTGAAGAAAATTGAATCACACCTAAATTTCTTTAGCGTGACAAATTACCTCTGCTACATCCCATGTCTCTATTCAATTAAACAAATATTCTGGTGGTCCAGCATTATTTAGCTGTGATTAAACTCATTTAAAATAAAATTATGATTTTTTTTCTCATCAAAGGTTCTTTTAGAAAGAGCAGCAATTTTCAGTTTTCTGCCTTAATTTATTCTTCATTTGTGCCACATGAGCCAAGCTGGATTCTAACCTTGACCAAATTAGTAACTAAGAATTACTCAGAAGAAAAAGTTTAATCTCAGGGGGTAACAGATTTATATTAAGATGCTGTCAGAATTTAATGTGATACAACGAAAAGCAATTCCACAATGCTTGAAATGAACAATATACT
The DNA here is from genome assembly GCF_003343005.1 of Rhea americana. Classification (NCBI taxonomy): domain Eukaryota; kingdom Metazoa; phylum Chordata; class Aves; order Rheiformes; family Rheidae; genus Rhea; species Rhea americana. Next base: position 1,466,085 of record NW_028185184.1, read on the forward strand.
TTAAACTCGTTGTAAAATGCTCTGCATATTTCTAAACCTAGGTAATCACAACATAATGGACTTGTTTCAGTTTGTTTACCAACAGTAAAAGTTCAGTTCCACTTTTTTATATACCTTATTAATTGCATTGGAACAACAAGATAAGGGTGTTTATGTTTTGGCCTCTTGGTTTTAAGTTAGTTACCACTCAGTTCTCTTCTGTGCTAGTAGTGTAAGATGTTCATCTGTATGACCTGGGATAGAATACAGCATCATGAACATTGTAGTTTTCTGTGTGACCCTCACAGATTGGTCTGTTCTTGAAAAGTAACCAGCAGTGGGGATTCTCTTTTTTAGCAGATTCACACTGTTAAAGAGGAGAATATGATTTAAGGATCTAGGTTTGGGATTAGGTCATCTTGAGAGGTTTCAGATATCTATCCCCTGTGCTTTCCCAAGCAGTGAAGGGCACTAGAAAGGCTGGAGAACGAATCATTATTTGTTTTGGATAGGAAAAAAAAAAGTGAAATCTTGTGTTGGAAATTTTACTGCAAAACCATACGTGCTATTACTCCTCTCTATATTGTATGGAGTAATAGAATGCATACATTCAGACTACAATATGTTTAAGCTGGTGCTTAGAGATACTGTTTCCAATAATAAATAAAAGCTGTATAATACTATTCATCTGTTACCAGGTAACCCAGCTACTATATGGATCATTCAGCCTGTCAGAAATAATGCTGGTCTTAACTATATCTTGTATGTCAATGCCTACAGACACTAGCAAGTCTTAATTGTACTGCTTTGCAAATCACCTCAGAGAGAGATAGAGGCACACGTACACCACACACTTGTTTTTAAAATTTGTTTCTACACCTGATTCCAAGACTAATGCAGAGTTACATGAGTAGAGAATAAGACACCTCCATACCTTATTGGACATTAACAATCAGTAGACAAAGTTCTTCACAATTTCTTCTGCTTTGCCAAGAGAAAACCAAGGCTAAATAGCTTCTAATGATTTTGTGGCGGGTTGCTTTGCTTTTTGGGGCCAGAGAAGCATCATGCACTTGAAATTCAAGCAGACCTAGCCAGTCATAATGACACTACCCCCAAGGAGGAGTAAAATGCTTACTGGTACCCCACTTCCAACCATTTTTCACCTGATGTCTCAGAAGCTACTAGCTGCCATAAGAAGCTACAGAGCAGGGGGAAAGGCTTGTGGACAGAGGCTGCCACAGAGCATGTTCTGCCGTGGCTCCAGGAGGACCTGGAGGAGGCAGCCATCCTGGGCAGGTGCAAAGCTCAGAGCAATTAATCAAGAAAGCCTACATGGAAAACTAGTCTTCAGTTAAGCAGTATTCTGTCTCTGTCAGTGAGGGCAATTTTCAGGAGAGTGAGAAATAGAAAATATCTTAAAGAACAAAAATTTACTTAGGAAAATATGGCGAGATACAGAAACATACTGAGAAACAAACTATATATATATGTGTGTGCATATGTATATTTATATGTAATATGCATATCACACTATAAGGAATACTGAATATAGAGGTAGATCGATATCTATTTGGATATTTACTGAGAGTCGTCTTTTTTTTCTTTTCTTTTTTTTTTGTAATTGACACCTTTTTTTTCCTGTCTTCATTTTATAGCTAGAATAATGGCAAAAGGCCTACAGGAAATAACAACAGTGTTATTTAGCACCTGGTCCTTGGGTTTTATATTGCATCCCTGATTAAGCTAAGTAATATATATATACATACAGAAAACGTCTCTCTCCCCCAAACTATTTGTGTTTGTCTCAATAGTAACAAATGCAGGATGAGGTAACAAAATATTTTGCCTGGAATTCCTAACCAATAAGTTTTGATAATATTAACTCATTCCCTGAATAAAATATACCGGAGAAGATCACAGTTAAGAAGAAGGCAAGATAGAGAAATATATTTATGACTCTTGGTTCTAGAACAAAGCAGGTAGTTTGTAGTGAGATGAGATGAACAAAAATGAAAGGTAGAGATCTTTCTTTATCTGTCACTGATAACCTAAGAAAGATCATCTGACATTAGCGCTGCCAATTTATACCTTCTAGGTGAGAACCCCCGGGTTAACCCCCACAGGTATAATAGCAATGATGAGGGTTTTTAAGTTCACCTGAGTCAATCACTAATCTTTTTCTTTTTTCTTTCTAYCTTTTCCTGTATGTTCTCAGAGGCTGTTACCTAAAATTCACTTCTAGCAGCTTGAAGGCAAGCTTTCAGGTTAATGGAAAAAAAAATTGTCAAAAATAAATTTGTAACAACAGAACTGAGACTAATGGATCAAGCAAGCCTGTGCTACCTGTGGATTTTTTGTTTGTTTTTTGAGAGGGGTGTTCTTTTTTTCTTTTCTTTTTGGGTTACAGCATTTAAGCTAGGGTGAGTCCTTGGCTAGTTTCAGTAGTTCCATTTTGGCTGGAGAAGATCTGAAGTGAGACTTGATGTCTTTGATTGCCTTGACAGCAATAAGATGCATTTTTTTTATTATTATTATATGTGGAGAAAGAATTTAAAATTGAGAGAGACATCAGATCATGAGAGAAACCTATTCCTGTGGAAGACCTTTGCTTCATTTTTTTCATTATTAATGAAGATCTTTGTCTAGGAAGAAAGTATCATGATATATGCAAAGCATTATACTTATATCCCAAGCTGGTTGCCATTCAGAATACTTTGAAAAGAAGTTGTGAAGAGTTACACTTAAAAAAAGAAAGTAGAGAAAAACAAACTTTTGACTGAGCTTTTGATATAATGATGTAATATTTTGTATTGTATTAGAGGAATAATTGGTTATCATTAGATGGCTATATCATTCTGTTGTTCAAAAAGGCAAATTGCAAGCAACATTGATTTTTGTATACATTCATTTTGGTGTATTACTTACAGCAACTTTCTTACTCACAAATACGATTTTCCTGCAGTATCCAGAAGGTATTTTGAAGGAGAAAATACACATTCTGAACAAATACAAATTTGCTGAAACTTGTGTTTAATTGCAGCTTCATCACTGTTTACTCTTACAATAAAAAATGCCAGTGTGATAGCAAAAGGGTATTGTTTGTTGTCCTTTTTCAGTAGCAGACTGCAAGCTGAAAGGATAACTGGCTACCTTAAGGCCTATCCAACTCAAAAAAAAAAAAAAAAAAAAAAAAAAAAAAAAAAAAAAAAAAAAAAAAAAAAAAAAAAAAAAAAAAAAAAAAGAAAGAAAGAAAGAAAAGGAAAAGAAAAAGAAAAAGAAAAAAAAGTCAGTGATTCAAGCCAGATCAAGTCCTGACAAGCTATATTGTCTTGCTGTACTGAGCCAGAACTACCTAACTTGGTGTTTAGAGAGATGGATGGAAAGCAAAAGCAAGTGAACCATAGCATGCCATCCATATTGCACATATATTGGTAAAGTAATGGATATTGATGGGCTCTTGCTGTGGGACATTTTGGGACTCTCACACTCCAAAATATTGTATTTATTTATGCTGCAAAGACAGGAAGACAGAATGCTATTGTTTCCCAGTGTCTGTTAACTCAGTAAGAAAAGAGTACCCACTGAACACTTGTGGAGTGGCTGTTTATTTTTTGTAAGAGTTTGGGGTGAGGTAGTTATGATGGAATACTAGAATACTGGGCATTATCATTTTGAATTCTAATTGCTACTGGTAATACAGGTTATGTAGACTTCCTGGAAAGTATTTTGATCTGAATTACTGTAATCATTGTTCTGATTCTTTATCTCATTATAGAGAAGTCCTCAGAGACGTATTTGGCCCTATGCCTTTGGATTCTACTTCTTTCAAACACAGCCACAAATGCATCTTTCTTGTTTCTGTTGGCATTCATCAAGGTTTTGATTCAGATTGTTGAGACAGTATTCCATCATTTTAACTTGGATAATGGTCATTTTATTTATTTCTTTGAAGCAAGAGAAGCTTTAATAGCAGCAATGTGGCCAAGGATTCTTCTGAGGATGAAAAATATATTTTAATGGGAAATCAGAACAAAAGTTAACTAAAAGTGATTTTACTGGCAGTGGAGAGGGGAATGTTAGAAATGATATGCTGAAAGACATGATTAAAGGCATCTCTAGTTACATTGTAATTAACTAAATTGTAGAACATAGTACCTATTTTACTTTTTTTGTTGTTGTTGTTATTGGTGGGGGGATTTTTTTTTTGTTTGTTTGTTTTTTTTTTTTTTTTTTACCCCTTAGGACATGTAACTATTTTATTTCCCTTGGTTTCTCTTTTGGGGACTGTTCTTTTGTATTTACTTGTTAATACTCAAATATTTGCCAGTATCACAAAAGGAGCTCTCCCTGAGATGCAGATGACAGAGATTTGTTTTCCTGTTCCTAAACTAACACTGTCCTTGCAGTACATCAATGTATCTGTCTGTCAGATACCCACTCCTGGACATCAGGTATCTTTCTGAAATGTCTCAACTCGATTGGACCGAAGAATCTTTCTTTGGCCTTCCATATTTTCTTTTCTTTTCTCTTTTTTTTTCCTGCCTATTTAATATTACTTTTAATGGCAGCCAAGTCATTTTACATTCATCATTGATTTTTTTTATTTTCTTTTTTTCTCTTTTCTTTTTTAAATTTAACTAGGCCTACATTTTTCCTTGATGAACAGTAAGCATCTGAACCCCACTGCCTATCTATTTTTCCTTTAAGATTTCATTCAGGCAAATATTGCTCTTTCTCTAGTTGCACATAACCAATTATAACAGATGTTATGTTGGGTTATGAGGTTAATATATTTTGCTAATTTTCAGCTGTTCCTTAAAAAAGACCCCTTTTATTAGTTTTAAACACTAATAGAAAAAAACATTTTGGAATCTGGAAGAAACAGCATATAAACACACAGCAACTCTGCAAAGTCTCTAGTTAACAAGCACTATATAAAACAGCAGAAAGACTAAAAAAAAAAGACAAAACATAAGATTCTCAGATGTTATAAATCAGTACATTTCCATCATCTTCAGCAAATCTTTGATCACTTATGGTGTTGTCTGACCAGGCTTAAGGTGTTTTCAGTTTCGATTCACAGAGCTGATTTCTCTCTGATGTATACCCAGTAAAGAGTATTAAACTAGTTTAAAATTTCTGCAGTAAGTGTCAGACCTGTAATCTTCTGCACGGTTAAGAAYTGAGGATGCAAGTAGAATATTTGGAAATCCTGTGCTGAGAGAAAGAAAACACTTAAGCATGAAAAATACAGCAACAGTTCTACTGAAAATAGATAAAAGAAAATTCAAACCCAGCCTCAGCACAGAAACAAGTAGGACGCCTCAGGGAACAGAATGCTTTATTTTGGATAGCTAGTTCTAATATTAGACTAGACCTGATTATTGCTCATTATAAACAGGTAGGTACCATACAGCTGAGAATAACAAAGTGATCCGACTTCAAGTGACACATGCAAATCCTTATTAAATTACAATAAAACTATCAGAGTATCATAAAAATATGGTAAGCCAAATTCTGACCACACTGTTGCCTAATCTTTGCCAGAGAAGCACCAGAGTGTCTTTACTGGATACCCAAAAGACTTTGAGGAACAACTGGTGACAAATATGCTCTCTTTGGCATGCATCTGGGGAAGGAAATGAAAGAAACATGCAAGAGCAATGCTCCAGGCTTGTATCATATGTCCACAACCCCTCGTGTCTTCCACTGCATCATTCTCCTGTGAAGCGGAGACACCAAGAACCACTCCAAGTATTGCTAGACATCAGGCAACACGCAGGAACAGGAATTATGAAAAGGTGATAGAGTCGTCGTTATGCCTACGCTTCAGAGTGTGCTTCAGCTCTACAGTACTAAGAACTGAACCCATAATGAGGAAACACACTAAGCATAGCATTCCATCTAAAGCCACTACTACACAACAACTTAAACTTCTTTGAGATCTCAACAAACAACAGTGGGTAATTATTTTCTAGGTTCTATTCATAAAAAAAAAAATATATTTTCTCTGACTCGTGATTTTAGGGAGACCAAGACCAAAACAACAAAATTTATTATATCATTTGTTGTTTCTTCAACAAGCTATTATAGTTTCCCATGCYAAGGGAAAAAGAGTTGCTATTTTCTTCCAGGGAAAAGATATTAGGTAAGAAAGAGAAAATAACTTACCAAATTATACTACACCTCTCTATATTGAACTACTTGTGRGAGATATTATCAGCTGTAATTTGGGTATTAATAAGCAAACAAAACCTCTTTTGCATGCACATTTTCATTTGRTATTTCTCTTTTGTATGAAATTAATTTTTTAGATTGAAAACATATTACATAGCACATTTATCAGTATATATCACAGACATAATAAGGAGCAGGGAGCTGAGCTTTGTTAATGTACTCATGTTGCTTGGGAAATATTTTTTTTGTGAAATTTGTGCTCTGAAACCATATTCATCACTCTATTTGGCAAATTTGAAGAATGGCAAAAAGAATATTAAGAGTATTTCATATTTGTACAAAAACATGTCTTTTTCTTCCCCTCTTCTCCCCCTGCAAGTCATCCTACTTTCAAGAGAGACAGAATTGCCACTAAAATAGCCTGTATTGCTACAACACATCTGAATCATTTATACATGCACTTGGCTGTAGGTAGACAGGGCGGAGGGAAAAGGGAGGGAACAAAATCATCAACCAACTAAAGCCAACAGCCAGATTAAAAGCTTGCAGCTTTAAAGGACCAGAATTAAAGACTGTGTTTTCCAGCTAATTGGTCACTGCACATTTCACTGCCTCTGTAAGCTAGAACTCCTGCCCCTTAAAAGATACACAGATAGGACACTGAAATCAGTAACATGGTGGATGTGTAACTTGTCTCTCAATCAGTTAAATACAGTGCCTGCAAGAAAGAAACTTCTTCATTGAAGTAGTCATCTATATTGTCTGTGAAATCTGGCTACTCATAAACATGTAACTCACTGGTGAATTGTGTTATGTATCTCTCTTAAGCACCTGGTCCACCGAGATAACCACTTATTTCTGTTGCCATCTGTGATAATTGTAACCCTGTAGCTCTAGTAGAAGAGATTTATGCTACAAAGCTGAAGGTCCACTATTCRGATGCAGACAGTGATGACTGACGGAAGGCAGAAATATACTTTTGCAAAAAAGTGAGGATTGCATATATTTAAATCTGAGACATTACATGTGAAAACTCAGCTGTTAAAAATATGTAATGAAGATTACAAAAATATAAAGCCAAAAAATTCAGAGTTATTGTTGTTAAATTAGTTCTGTCTCATCCTATTATGATGACTTTTTACTTCACAAAAACTACTATTTTTTTCTTCTAAATCTCAGCTTTTAAAGTACATTACATCCATTTAATCAAAATACAAAAAAAAACTCCACTTTTTTTTCTTAAGAAAGATGGCCTTAAAGAAAACCCTCACATTAGTTCAGAAGCCTTTGTGTTCTTAATTATTCTGTTTAGCAAACAACCAGGTGCTCTTGCAGCCKATCCTTTTTGCCCTGTGCATGTGTAAGCTTCTCTGACAAATAAACAAATGCACCCAGCCAGTTCTTTTCATACTTAGCATACTAATAAGCAGTGAATCAACAGATCTCAGTTAAATCAAATTGCAAAAGATCAATAGCGCTGCACTTAAAAAAAACTTTACATTCAGCATCCAATACAATTAATGCATTTTTCAGTCATTTGTAATACTTCCACAATTYTGTATATCTGATAACAATAGTTATGGTGCTTTTGTTTCCTTTTTAACCATTTCACTTAATTATTTTCAGATGGATAAAATTACTCTACTGCTTGCTGCCTGACTACAGTTAGCTAAGCTAATAGGTGACTATACTTATCCCATGGGGGGAGGAGGAAATAGTTTAGAGGAGTTACATTAGTGTGCACAAATACAGCTATCTTTCCTTTTTGTGGAGATTATTAAAACACTCCAAAACTGCAATAGGGTGTAGTGAAGAACCTGAAATTCACAAAGATATTGACGATACTAGTTAAGTCAAACTCTATTCTTTCACTGCTGTTAGACAGGATAGACAAAAGCTGCTAGAATGAATTTTTTGATATATTTTAGGTTTATCTCATGCATTTTTAGGCAATATATTCTCACTTCTTTGAGACACACTAAGTAATTACTTTGATTGTTTATTGTTCCTGCTGTTTCCTTTTAAGGAGGAGACTTCGGAGTCAAGGAGTCAAAGTAGCATAAAAATATACCCCCAAACTTCTTCAAACTCACACTTCAGTAATTAGCAGATATAAGGTCAGGTAAGAATAAACCTAAAGCTTTTCAATCAACTCTTCAATCAAATTTTCTAAACAAATAAAATAGAATTTTCCCAAGACTCTTTCCGAATGCTAGTAAAAGCTGCTCCTTGAAGGACTGGCACTGAGTTTGAGAAATACCTCAGCCTAGTCTTCCTYCATCCTTCACCATCAAGATTCTGAAGGATGAAACCTTGATAGAGCACATATAATCAGCATAAGGAATAAAAAGAGCACTCTGGACTGTTCCTTACTAGATCTCAACTTTATTTGGAAAAACACAAGGACAGAGAGGGAAAAAAAAAAAAAAAAGAGAGAGAGAGAGAGAGAAGGAATGGAGAACTGCAACTTTTCTTCTAACAGATAGTAACATGCATAACATGTAATGACCTTCTTTGCCTCATTTAGCTAGAAGTATAACACAGTTAGAAAGGATTGATAAGACTATGACAAACTTGTATAGGAAGTAAAGACTATTGGCTGTAGTGGCTGTAACATTTGGTCTCTACTTGGTAAAGCACAGAGAGGGCAGTCATCAGACAGCTGGCYACAGACAGCTTATCTGTGATGGCCAAAATGCCATTTGATGGGTAAGGCAATCCCCTTAGCAAAAGGGAGCCTTTCATTTGAATCCCCCTTCCAAATTACACAAGGRCTGGATTTTTAACCATCTCTTGTGGTCTAAATGATTGCCCTAACCAGTGGCTTTGGGGCTATGGGGACAGAAAATCTACCTTCTTTTAGTTTTTTAATTGATGACTGAATCTTTCAGTCAAAACAGACTTTGTTTCTAAATTTTCAATGACTTAAAAGTGACCCCAAAATGGAACTGATTTATTTAAAAGCAAATTAAATATGTCTTGATTCAAACTGTGTGCTTTGCTTTAGTGAAAATACTGGGAAAAATCTGATTTTGAGTAGATGAAAATCKAGTGTTATATTTTCTAGTCTTGCCACTGAACTGAAAACACTCAGACTTTCCTTCCCCCTCAGTTTTCTAAGCAGTATTAAACTGAAACCTATGGTTAATCAACCTCTAAGCAATAGTCTCTCAAGACTATAGTATACCAGCCACATATTTCCGTTTTTTTTAGAGCAGACAAAACAGAACATAGTAATTCTGTCCCAAAATRTATGTATATCTGAGAAAAACTTGAGCAGAGAACTTTCATTATTGACTCTAGGAATCACAGAATGAAGAAAAATCTGAAAATGGGGAAAAAACAGCTGCCATTGCTAGTAATATGCCTTGTATGTTRAAAAATACTTCTATATTTTCCTTTTTTTATCTCCTTATGTTTAGCCAGTTACTAAGATTGTCTTCTTCTGRAGTGCATAGAAGGTGTGAGTTTTCAATGTATAAAGGGTCAGTTGTTCACAAATTCTGTGGTCTGTGGACATAATTTCTGTTTAGGACTAGAATTCTCCTTTCCTTTGTAATTACTTTCTGAACCTGAGTATGTTTATTCACAGCTCAGACTTCTTTTTTTTTTTTTTTTTTTTTATGGCACAGAACAAAAACAATATAGTGACTCAAATATAATGGCTAATTGCAATATTGATCTCCAAAAAGGATGAACTATTTTTGTCAGAGATTATTGGCTGCAAGAGGAGGCGAAGGAAAAAGATAATGCTAGCAAAAGGCTCATGATCAGAATACTGCCATTTGCAGAAAGGTCTTGATTGTTGCTCAGCTTTTTCTTTCTTTCTTTCTTTCTTTCTTTTCTTTTTTTTTAAGATATGCTTGCTCCTAAAGTCTAATATCATTGGCTTTTATGAAGGTTGATCTAAGATAATGAAGCACTTTATTGGCATATTGCAGATGACATAACAAAGAAAAGTGTCTTGGCCAAGAAAACATTCACTTCTTACATCTTACTTTAAATTTCACAAAGGAAAAGGAGGTTATTTGTGATAGATACTGATCTTGAGGTAAAATTCTATTAGTGRCATGGAATCTAATAGAAAAGCTGCATCATGCAGGAGTTCTTCATAGTGCTTYTAGTTTTACCTTTAGTAGCAGAAAAACTGTTTCCATGATTTCATCTGAATTTTGACCATGTTTTCATGAAATGTATGTATTCAGTTGCATTGTATAAAGCTGGTAGATTCATAAGATAAGACCTATAACAGATACGATTTTTCCTGTTTGGTTAATTCCTAGAATAGCAATGTAGTATGTTGACACTAAGGGAACATTAACAATGCTCATCAGAAGCATCACTAATATCAACAGTACCCTTCCACACTGTCTTATCAAAGATTTATACTACACCATTTTCTCTTGTAGGATTAACAGCAGTTGGTTTTCTTTAATTACAGAACAACTGTGATCTGAAAGACTCCATGCATGCATCTCTATATAACCTTTTATAACTACTACAGCATCTGGGTTTATTTTTGCAACWCAACAGTTATTTTTTACATAACAGTTGGTTTTCTTTCCATACCCATATCTGCAGCCATAATCATAACAGTATCACACTAATTTTGGAGTTAAATTCATTATTACAGACCTGTTGCATTCAGTTTGAGAGAGACTTATGTTACCAAGGACTGAGACAGCCTCCTTCTAGTTGTGTATTTGTTATGTGAATTAAACCATGAAGTAAGATCCTTCCCAAGTGCTCTTTAGCCTAATGAATATTTCACCACACCCAGGAAAATAGAATAATTTTAACTGAGTACTTTTCCCCAAGAAACTTTGCACTCTGACAGAGCATTCACCTTGGAGGAGAAAGAAGTTTAAAATTCTCTCAGACACAGACAGAAAATTCAACCTGACTGTCCCACTTGGGTGAGTGTTCTTACAGCGCTATTTCTCCATCAAAGGAGACACAGACATTGATTCTCACTTTTATATGATTCTGATATGCCCTTATGCTTTTCTAACTACCATAGCAGATAACCTAAGTATGGCTGCAGGCCACAAGGCTAAAAACTAAGTCACAAGAAAGGTAGAACTCAAATCTTATCCCTCTTCTCACCATTTTAATTGACTACTAAGATGGTCTGTGTCCATATTTGTTCAGAAGCAGTTTGTGTGTGTGTGTGTGTGTATATATATATATATATATATATATATATATATATATTTACAAAGAAGACCTTCTACAGGGAAGGGGTCAGATAAAGCCCTCTGTAAGAAGAAGAAAGCAGTTCTCCCTTTGGGATACGGACTTGTAAGATGGGACTGGAAGAGAAAGAGACAGAAGAGAATGTCATTGCAAGGCCCAGAGGAGCAGGGAATAGCCAGTCAGGCCTCAAAGGACACTGAAAATAAGTAGGGACTAAAAGGAATTGCACAGAGCTTATTATAACCTGAAAGCTACTGAGCTGACTGAAATCTCCCTGCAAGAGCCTGGGGAGAAAGGATAGATTTGTTTGTACAGGTTCTTTCTGTTTCTATTCTGTCTGACCCAGTCAGTGGATTTTCTCTATTAAAAAAGTTCAGTTGTCTTGTTTACATTCTAATAAAATCCAGCTTTTTAGTCTTAAACTCTTTTTTTGAATCTGCTTTGGAGAAATACACAAGCCTAGATAAATCCATCTCTGTGATCTGACTGATTTAGGGACCTGTAAGAAGTATCTATAATGGCTCCCCGCTCAGAATACTGTTATTTTTACCTCATTTTTATTTTTTTATTGTTCAGGAAATCTTGACAACTGATTTGAGGTTTTGGATTTGTCTAAGCAGGAAAGAGAAAATGGGGGATAACAACACAACCAGTACACAGGAGAATCACCTTACAACTGCTGTGGTTTGACCCAAACAAGGCTGACTCATTTAAAAGAAAGCAGCCACAGGCACAAATGCCACCGTCACAAATGGAGCAGATACTGTACCTTTATTAATGGACAGATTTTGCCACTCTCACTTCTGTTATGTAGCTTCTGATACCAGAAAAATTCCTGTTGGCTCTGTGGGCATTTTATGCAGCAGGTTTTTACTTAACATGAGTCTCTAAAATGAATATCCAGCTTTCTGAATACCATTAAATTTAATAAAAGAGGTGCCACATTCTCTCTAATTGTTACCTGAAAGCTGCAGCACTTGGCGTATCTCATCAACTCATTTAAGAAAAGTAACACTGATTCTAACTAAAAAAAATTAAGCTCTATGTTGCCACAGTTACAGTACCATACATCCTCAGCTACCTGCTAGTGATATATTACTCACACAGAGGTTTTATTTTGCACCTCCTTTAAATATGCAAAGCAGACTACTGACTGCCTGCAATGTATTTACATGTCCAGAGACAGTCTGCATCCTTTCTTTTGGATAGACCAGATTTTTAGGTCAAAATCAGAAATCTGTAACAGTTAGCAGATCAATATCAAATTGAAACAGTTCCTTCTGATGTGTCTTAACAGGAAAAAAAAAAGAAAAGAAACAGATAGTTAATTTTAAGATTCAGCTCAATGACTTAAAAAAAGGTTAGTATAATGTGGCTGCCTATGTTAACATTCTACTGAATTTGATGACCCTAGAGGTCTCTTACTGTCCTATATTCTAATAGAATGAAAAGAGCCAATAAGGAATCAAAAATTTATACATCAGGGAGGTTTGAATTCATTCTAAATGTTGTATGGTTTCCAGACAAAGAAATATAGTGTATACTTAATGGAAATGACTGAAATTTCTCTTTGGGATATTCCACAGATACCAGAAGACTGAAAAGATTTATTTGTGTAAGTTTATATGCTGTTGTAAGTTCAAAATTCAGAGAAAATAGCGAGAAAGAAGGAAACCCCAATACACACACATTTCCAAAATGAATGCTTTTGATTGCATAAGTTCAATGACTTAAAAATATCTTTTTGATTATTTTTTAACTAAAACTGAACTGCAGAAAAAATGGAAGATAAATACAGAAATCTCAGTTCCAACACAGAGTCTTTGTTCAGCTGGAAGAAAAAATAATATTCCCCTTGGAGACACAGCTGAAGTTTTATACTTTTTGTGATGCACACTATGGTCACATCAGTTACCCTACTACAAACTGATCGCATCGCCCAATCTTTTAAAGCTACGAATCAGCCTTTTTATCTGTTCTCTTGCACCTGTTTTCATTTATTTACATATTGAAAACAGGCTACAAAAAACTAACAAATGAAAATATCACTCTTGCAGAGGTTCTGTTCTGCATGTACCTTGAGCACACAAAAATGACTGTATAAGACAAAAGAGAATCTATTCGGAATATTTTAAAAATTCTTAGTTGCTTGATGTCTTAGGCACTTGTTCTCATGCCTGTGTCTCAGACATTTATATTTTATACAAAGTGTGACCAAATAAAAGTGGTAGCATTTTGCAGCTGCTTCATATTCTTTAGGCTGGATTTCCGCCYGTAGTAGTTGAGCCTTAATGCTACTGAGAAAGAAGGTAACTAATATTTCTATGYTCATTTCTAGTTCCCTGACTTGGAATTAGCTTCTTGGTGCCTGGATAATGCATAGTATCTTCCAGAGTGCTCTCTACACTTCTCAAATTCTCCTAACACCTGTATGTTATGGCACTAGAGAGAAAAGATCAGGTCATAGGCATGGCCTAGTCCCCATTTCTTTCTTTTACCAGTCTTCTACACCAAAGGTAAAGGAGAAATCTCAGAAATCTACACTGATGGGAGATTTCAAAGTGAAGGAGGAATCTCTTATCTGGCTTTCTTCAAGAATAACTGCCAGCTCAGCTGGTTCTTAGTAGTGTCAGTGATCTAAGGGGTATATCTCTCTAAACAAGGTGTAAAGCAGTGGGGAGTAAAGGTATTTACATAAACTACTTTTCTATACTTGCTTGAGCTACAGAAGAATGGATGTTGACTCAGTTAACAGAAAACAGGATATAAAAGGGAACCATCTCTATATTTACTCTTAAGTTATCAGGATGCTGCAGAAGCTTTGAGAATGAAAGACCAAAGTCAAGTTAAAAAAACCACACAGTCAGAAATCGAGAAACACAGTGGCCCATGCAATTAATTACTGCAATCAGGCAAGTAGACTGATTTACAGAGGAAGCAAATCTGCAGACTGACACATAATCAATCATTTTCATGTACAATTATTGTACCAGAAGTTGCAATTGTAATAACTACAAGGGGAACCATAACACATATATATCTCAAGTTTTGCATCTCAGGCTTCCAGAGAGCTTAACAAAGATTTATGAACTAAAACAGAGAATGTTTGTTTATCTCTCTCCCTTATTCTTAGCACACAACACTTAGTAAAGTAAGTTTTCTGCTGCTATCTACATAAATATTAAACAGGGGGAAGCGAAGCCATAAAAACTCTCTCAGTATTGGAAGTATTCCCTGTTATAAGCTGTTATAAATAGTTCTTCCTGAAACAGACCCGTGTATGCACTATTGTCTCTGTCTTCAATCACAGCTTCAGTCTCTTTCCATTATGTCAAAGCAGCCTTCAGTGTAGCTTAGAACTATCTTTCATTTCATATAGGCCACATAAGCTTTTAGCCTCTGCTACAGGGATTTTGCAGTATAGTGAGCTTTGCAAAGGCCTTCTGAATTTCATTCATTTTTTGCAGGGAGCAGAGGTTATTGCTGAAAGAAACTAACATTACTATCATAAAGAGTTATATCTGCTTCTGAAGCTGTATACTAAAGAGTTGAACAGATATGAACAACTGATTTATTCTGCTATTTGAAGCAATCCCGTATTTTTATGTCCACACAGAAATTCAGAGAATATTCTGTAACATCATCCAGTCTGCACTCAAGAGGAGATGCCACAACAACACTGAAAGTGGATGTTTCAAGACTTATTATCAGATCTAGAAGATTTCCAGAAATACATATCAGAGTTAAGATAATACTGTATTTCTCAGTGTTGCTGACAACACAGAATCAACTGAGTAGAAACAGGACTGATACTCTCAATTTTTGCATGTGTGGTTTACTAGAGTTTGGTTCAGTTAATTTTTTTCTGACAGTACTGAAAAATATTTTTATTTTTATTTATTTTTTTTAATAGATAGGCCAATTTGAAAACTTGGAAGAAAATATATTTTAAGTTGATGACCTAAGTTTTCAGTTTAAAAATTATTTATATTTCTATTGATTTTTCTAACTGTGATTACACTAACACTTTATTACAATGATTTTGTACTCCACTTCTGTTGATTATTTGAAACTTCTTGACTGTAAAAATAAGTGCCTAACTCTTTACAAAATGATGCCATAATTTTTAAGAAATTCTGCATTCTTAGCTTTGAAGAGAGCATACTAGTTAAGGCTCAGCGCAGATTATTTTCCTCTTACAGAGGTTTTAAGATTATAATCATAATTTAGATTTTATTCAGGAAATGTTAATTGCTAGAAGGAAGAGGAAGAACTTTTTTTTTTTTTTTCCCAGAACTGATTACCCACATCTCATGAAGATGGAAAGCACAAAGTAATACAAAAGCTTTCCATGTTGGTTCTGTGACAGTGGGCATCCTTTCACTGGTATGAATGACTACATAAAATGCAGAGCAAGAGAGAATTTGAATCTTTGGCTGGACAGGTCAATGATCCATGAAAAAACCCATGAAAACCATCTGTAACAGTGTTCTTAGAGTGAACTAAGCATCAGTTTGTTAGAAAAAGAATGGTTAACAGTATGGAGAAGGATTAGGATACAAGTGATTATAATAATAAAGGTGGAAGGAGTTATTGGATGAGTGTAAGGAAATGGAAATGACCAGCAGCAACAGGAGAGATTGACAGAGAAGCCAAAAAAAGGATGAATATAGAGAAAAATATTAAAGATCCAGTATCTTTCTATGGTCATGTACAAAAAGGATTATACATTAGACTGAGTGGGAAGACTGAAAGAGGTCTGTGSTATAAAAGTAACAACGTAGCAATATTTTCAAAATTTGGACTCTTATTTCAAGATGGGACTTTTCCTAGAAGCAATCATTTTGGAAAGGAACTGTGATATCACGTAATTAATTTAAAGTCCCAAATCACTCATTATCCTACTACCTTACCAAAAAAAAAAATTTCTGATCTAATAATTTGCKGCTGTGAGGTGGTGAAAATATTCACCAACAATTAAGATGTCCGCATATTTATCTTTCTCAGCAACAAACTGTAGACAGAAATCCAAGAGCTTACTTCAAAACTTTTTTTTAAAAATCCTATTTTAGAGTATGGGCAATGGCAACCTGATGCCTTGCTGTAGTCAGCTCTGTTGCAGCATTGCTACAATTTAACCCCTTATAATGAAATCTCCTGGGGCTCATTCAGTATAAAATAAGCTTCATTTCAATAGAGTTTAATGATGTGCTGTATAAGAAGAATGAAAAAGCAACCATTTCAAATTACACATCAAGAGCTAGTAATTTCACCACAATCCCTTCACATCAATCAACATTTAAAAAGTGTTTTTAAAAGAAATAGTGTAAGAAAAATTGTATTTATATGCAATGGTAACATGCATGTATAGAATGTATAGAATGRAAACATATAAATTGATTTCAGCAAGCCTAATTCTGAAAGAAAACATTGTTGCTTGAAGTTTGATTATTGTAAAGAGAGGGCTGAAATAATCCAGGTTTGTTACAGAGTGAAGCTTAGCAGTATCTTCTTCTATAAAGGCCTTGCATGCCATAAGAATAAGGGGTTTGGAGTATTAGTCATGAATGAGGAATGATAGTCTTATTAAAGGTGTGAGAAAAAGCCATGCTTTGCTGAAAACTACCCACTTTGTTTATGGAGCAGCACCTTGAACAAAAGTTAGACATATTATCTAACACATTAGTTGCTTAAAGCAGCAGTAGTCCACCAATTGCAAGGTTGGAAACCAGGAAATATTAATGGAAGTGAGGTCATGATTTTGGAGTGAAAGAAAGCAAACTACCCATACAATCAGATCCTGCTATCACTATGTAACGAAACACCTTTAGTAGTATTTACCTTGAAGGAAATGCATGCCTTTTTTTTTTTTTTTTTTTTTTTTTTTTTTCCTTTAACTTAAATATTAATCTCAGTTGACTTGTGAAACACTGCTGAAACCCCGAAGCCTACTTCAGTGCTTTATTTTCCGTTAAAATAAAGTAAGAACACACACAGGCCATCTGCAAATCTTTGATTGTTCAGTTTCAAATATTTTTAATTGGTTTTAAATCTTGACTTATATTACACTTCAAGAATCACAAATATCATTTTTCTTTATTTGGATATAACACAGTAATTCTGAGGGCACATTTGGAGCACTGTATGTAATTCTAGCCTCGGTGCTATAAAAGAATTACATCATTATGGTAGAAAGAAAGGCAATAAAAATGCTGAAAGGTTTAGAAAGCATGACCTGTGGAGAGAGGTTAAGAGCACTGAATTTTTACAGCCTACAGAGAAGAGAAGTAAGAGGTGACAAAATAACTGTCTGTAAGTACCTTCCAGGAATTACCACAATGAAAAAGAAGGATTTTAATTTAATTTATCAATGTAGGTAAAACAAGAAGTAATGGCCCAAAATTAAGAAAATGGAGGCCAAAAAGTAAAAAGCACTTTATAACAGTGAGGTCAATTAGGTAATGGAATAACCTGCCAAAGTGGCCATTATCTCCAAAAACATTCAAAGTATGTTACAAAGAAAAATTGTGGGGGAAGTTGAGAAAAATCTGCAAGTGTAATCCTACAGCTGTACCAAGATGGGCCAGATGACCCAGTAGGTCATTTCTAACCCTAATATCTATGATTTTAGGATAATGAAAAATTATAAATCACTGGTAGCAGAAATAACAATGCATACTGGTAGGATTTAATGTCTCTTCTTAGGAAGCACATTCACATGTAAATTGTAGGTTTTTAAAGAAAATTGTAACCATGAATATGAAATCATTTCCCCCATATCAATACCCTTAGGACTTGGGATGTTCCATAACATTTTTTAAAAGCTAAATATGTGCCTGAAAAGTACATTTATAGTTATTAGCGAGTGACATACAAAGTTTGAAAAATTACTTATGCCAGAGTTCTTCAAAAATACCATGACATCAAATATTTCTGAAAGCTTTATGAGGTTTAATGTTTGCAAAATCATCAGTTAGGTAGTTCCATATTCAAGGCTGTATTGCATTTATTCTGAACCCAAGCAACTTTTCAGTTTGATGTACAAAACCAATAAATACTTTAAAATCCTCATTTAATAAAGTTTAGATATTGTATTCTGAGAATAGTGTCTCTATAGTGTATCATGAGTTTGCCACTGATGTTAGCCTCTTCGTTGCTTTTCTCTGTTCTTTTGTGTCTCTTTTTGAACTTTTCTCAGACTATCAAACTCTACTTTGAAAAAGCACATTGAAAACCAGTTTGATGGGGCTAAAGACATTAGTCAATGTAAGTTTGAATTCTATTAATGGAAGAGCTATACTCTGTCAGTGCATAATTTCCATGTAAATTACAAAAAAATAGCAGCATGCTCCCTCACTATTCAGCAAACAGCAGAAATTTAAAAATATGCTTCAACTGAAATTACCTGGAATACAACGGGGGAAAAAATACTGGCCCATTTTGCTAAATTCACATGAAATGCAGAACAGGACCTGCTAAAGGGGCTCTGTGACATACCGGATCCTAATTCAGTTTTATATTTTCTATATCTGCTGACCATTAAAGGTGATGACAGTTACACACACTTGTCATGAAGAAGTCATGAGGTCAGCCCATAAAAGCCGGGGGGGGGGGGGACACAAAAAAACAAAAACAAATCTGGAAATTTTTGAATGTTTTTTATAGGTTATTTTAGTTCCAAAATTTCAGCCTTCAAAGAACACTYTTCAGCATTCCTGTGCAACTTTCAAGGCTACAATGGTACATGCGAGAAATATAAAAGGTGAGAAACTTCTGCACATCAGCTGGACACAACTATGGAGTGTCTTCATCTGACATTTGCTTACAAAATTGCAAATCTCATCTCTTCAGCACTAGGTGTGATATTTGACATGTGAGTGACTCATCATTTCAAAAGCTATTTATGTCCTATTCATACCCTCAAAATAGGACTTCAGCTTTATATTATTGGTACACCATGTCTGGATACTGGAGATGGGGCAGAAATACTCCACTGCCCTTTGAGATTGTCTCAGACCTTTATTGCCAAAACAGGAAAAAAATAATAATTTGAAAAAATATATATTTAAAATTMATTTTAAGCAGAAGATATTTGTGACTGCAGAGTGAGAAGAAAGTCAAATCTAATTAAATATAGTAATTAAACAATAATGAATAATATATGAAATATATGAAATATAATCTAATAATTTGAGATCACCAATAATTTATTTTTCCTTTAAATAACAGCAAAACAGAATCCATATATTTATTTATGTCTCTTCATAAGAAATTCAATTGCAATTGAAAGATACTCGATAAACCTTCTGGGAATTTCCCCCACCTCTGCTTCATGAAGAGAAAAAGAATTGTCATTGCACAACATGTTAATCTTGCAGAAAGTACAATACTGCTTTCTCTCATGGTATATACATTTATTTTATACTGGCAATTATTTTGCTAGGTAGTTCAAATGTTTTCAAGATTAAGGTGCTAAAAATGGGATGCTTTATAAAGCCCATCTTCTGTAAGTGCTCCTGGCAAGCCAAAGCAAAAATATGAACAAGATCCAAGGAAACACTTGGATAACTTCTCTAGGGCTAACACAGCATCTCAGCCTGTATAGTGGCTTCTTTTACTCAGCACTGTAAGTTCATGGATTTTAGATTCACAGATGGTACATAATTCTCTGAGTATGTTTTACTGTTGTATTGATTAATAGTATTGATTCATATAAAAAGATCTGTATTCCAGAGTGCACTTGCCAACTGAGAATTGGTCCACAATACTTGGACCAACTGGTGTTAATTATAGAATTTTTATGGCATTCAAGCAGAGGCAGAATTTCATCATTTTTTTAATTGACTAGGCTAACAGTTCTATATTATATAAATAAAGTTCAGGAAGGGAAAAAAACCTTCCTGAAAAACAAATTTTCATTATTATTTYTTTACTAACCTGAATAGACTTAATGGCTCATCACTCCTATTATATATATACAGTCATATATATAAGAAAAGTGAGGCAGGGAGAGATGAAGTGAGAGCAGCAAACTAGGTTGGTATTGATTTATTTTCTGATAAGAATATGGCTTTGCTCCCCTCCACTTTGCATTGCTTAAGTGAGGTGCTACACAATTTTGCTTTGCAGATTTGAGAGAACATACCCACCTCCTTAAAATGCAATCTCTATCACTGCATTATTGCTGGCATTCCTGGTTCATGCACCAATTGCTTTATCTCACCAAATGTTGATAAAAAGACACCGCAGATATTCATTCTGGAGAACAAAGTATTTTCACTATTTGCTGTGGAGAATAGAAGAAATGTTTGAATGTGTGTTTCAAACACATGTATGCACTTACACACGTATTTTAGTCATCTGACCCATCATTCCTTGATAATCTATTCTGCCTCACTGCTAGGAGTTAAATGAAACTGTTAAGGAATAAAGTAACACTAAATGAAATAAACAACACTGATAAGGCTCCAAACGAAAAAAAAAAGTGATGTTTCTGGTCTGAGATATCTCTAACTGCTTCCAACTAGTCAGCAGAAGGATGCGAGGTGCTTGGGGTGTTGGTAGGCCAACGCTGACACCAAACCAGTAAAATGACCTATGGTTAAGATTAAATAGATGTCTTTTCTCTAATTCTCGATAGAGAACAATAAAGGCAGAGAAAGATAGAGAGGTTATGCTTAGGTAAGGATATAGGTAGCACAATGTCTGCTGTGCTCACATACTTTCCTAGATACTGTGTTCTTATCAGTAATTAAAATCAGTTTTGTTTTGAAGAGTGCTCCTGAGTCATCTTAATCAGGTCCCCAAAGTGAAAAGGCTAACAGATATTGGATTGATACAGTTGGGAAATAGTGAGACTGGAGCTCAGAAAAATCAGTCAGTTTATTGGAGAGTCCTTTACCCAGAAAAGGGCAGTTTGCCAGATCTTGCCTTCTAGAGGTGTGTTGTAAAAGGGACTTAAAGCAGTTATACTTTATTCACCTTCTAGATATGCTATCTGTGTAAAAATCTATTAAAGTACAATTAAAATAAAAAAAATGAGGTTTGTCTTCATGAGAATATGCTAAAGCAAACCAACATATCACTGTTAAAAGACAACCCCTGCTATGCATGTGTATTTGTCTTTTGTCTGCACAGCTACTTATTCCGAGTAGCTTCAGGAAACAGGAGACAGGAGGAGGGAGCTGACAATTACCGTAAGTCACTGCACAATTATAAGCCTCCAGAAACTCTRTGATGCTACTGAAGCTCTTTGCAGCTGCTACACAAACTCACAGAGACTGTTTTCTTACCCAACAGCTTTCTTACCCGACTAATTGCAGTTTCTGCATTATGGAAAGGAAAAGAGGTCAAAATCTGTCTTTTCTTATACAAAGTTAATTTCAATGAACTCCATTAAACGAACAGAGATATTACATTTCTGCTAGGGAAAATGAGAAGAGAATTTGTCCACCTGTGTTTTATTTCCTCTTGYGTAAGTCCGTTGAAAGATTAAATAAACCAGAAAGGATGATTTGTGAAGATTTTTTTTTTTTTTTTTTTTTTTTGCACAGATGCAATCAGTATTACCTGAAATATAAGAGGAAGTATGACTGTGACATTTCTAAATACTAGTATTTAAATATTTCATTTTATTGATCTTGTGGTCTTAGAAGTCTTTGCAAATCCAATAGCTATCAGAGGGATTGAGCCTATTAGACCCCTGCTTCCAATGGTAGTGCACAAGGAGACTAGAATATTTGTAAATTCCACTTACACTAGATTTTGACTGCTCATAGCTCACTCCTTAAATTAGAAGTTTTCAGAATTTAATTTTTATTTCCAGTAAATGTAAATAATTTTGCAAACATTTTTATTCATTTAGAAAAAAAATGCAAATGCAGCTTGTAAGCACCTTTTTGAATGCCTAAAGCTCAGTTTATTTGCATGACAAAAGCAAAACAAAATTAAGAATAAAAAATAAGTTGAGCATCGAAATCCCAAAGAAGAAATACCAAAGAACAACCATCAAGACTCTTGCAGTACTACTGTTACATAGGTAAATTTTGTTAATTATTTCAAAAATGTAAGCAGTAAGTTGTACTGCAAATTTTTTTTCTTCTAATGGTATTTTATATTTTAAAATATAAATAATTACATATTTCAAATAATAATTTAAGAAATGGATACTCGGTAGTCATTCACAGGCTGTCAGTTACTGCTTTTTACTCYTATTAAATATAAGATACTGATAATCTTGACTTATCAAGTTTATCAGAAAAATGGATCATTTCAYCCTGAAATGAGGAATAATTGATTAAAAACCACAAAAACTCTGCACCTCTTCCATTAATGAAAGTCACGATAAGTAACAATTCTAAAATGTGCAAATGCATTGAAGCAGACGACAAATGATCTTGTGTTGCAATGGCATTAATCACAAATAAAATAACTCAGCAATCTACTTATAAAATCAGACATCTGTCCTGCGTATTATTACAATTTTCTTAAAGCCCGAAGTTTCTCAAGAAAAAAARAAACTACCTTTCTTTTCTTTTTTGACTGATAATAGAAAAAGATTGTCATGTGGGATTTTTGCTCCTACATTTTCTTAAAACAATCAAAGAATTACATTTTACTTTAAAATTGTGTGTGTGTGTGGGGGGGGGGAATCTTAGAAACAAACATCTCCAAATTCCTAAGAGAGATAGCCCTGTAAGCAGTCTTGTGTCAATTCAGATCTTTGGTAACATTTCTTTTCACTTTGCTGAAGCATAGCTTCAGACTCTTCATTATTTTTTTCCATCTCATGATTTTGGGGATCAACCTCCCACACTTTTTAAGATTGCCTCAATATTTTATTGCTTCTTTCTAGCAATGTTTAGACCACTGCCCTTCAAATGTAAGGCTATCATGCCTTCTCTTAACATGCAGTATATTTGACAATAAGAATGAAAATTTTAAAAAGTGTTTAAAATAAAAATCATTACTCAATCCTTCATGTTCTTATCTCACCTGTAACACTCAGACATGAAATTACTCCTTGGATGTGAAGTACTGTTAGGGCATTTTGCTTGACTAAGAGTTGTTTAGCTGAAGTCTAAGTGGAAGAATTATATTGGGTCTAATAAGCCAGCAACTAATGACTTTGCAGCACTTGTATTATTTCTTTGCAATTGCGGATTTCCTTATTCTTTTAGAAGCAGTTTCTTCTCTAAAACATATTGAATAGTATCACATAGCTAACCTGAATAAGTGTATATGATGGAGTTTTATGAAGATTTTTTTATTATTACRAGGATACTTTTACTGCTTTCCTCCCCCTCTTCTTTTAACCACAGCCTATTTGCCAGCTTCAGGTAAAGGATTTTATGCAACACTTAGACAGTGCTGTATTACTCTGAATTCTGATTAACCAAAGGGGTCAACTTTCATTAGAAACTACATAAAACTCAGTCCATTAAATTGTCCATTTCAGGCTTGCAGTAATAGCTTACAGTTTTGATTAAATTAATTAGTGCACCTACTGCATTGTCAAACTCAATGCTTTTTTAAAGGAATATAGGGGCTTTGTATGACATAGAAGTAATTCACAGGGAAGAAACTGTAGAGGTGATAGAGTTAAAACATAACAGACTAA
Organism: Rhea americana; assembly: GCF_003343005.1. Classification (NCBI taxonomy): domain Eukaryota; kingdom Metazoa; phylum Chordata; class Aves; order Rheiformes; family Rheidae; genus Rhea; species Rhea americana. The sequence continues at coordinate 1,490,059 of NW_028185184.1, forward strand.
CGAAAATATTAATAAAGTCATTATGACAGGTAAATTATTTAATCAAAATTTAGAATTTTGTATGATCTAGAGTTAAAAAAAGAATAATCTTAAGTTATTCCTCTTTACATATTTATTTTGAAATTACTGACATCTGATGTTAAAGCCTTTGATCACATAAGTCACTTTAAGACAAAGCCAAAAAGAATATGCTTATTTCTTCAATCATTCATCCAGATAGCTAGAAAGTTACTGGTTTTCTAAGCCCTGCTCTAACCTAAAATTGCCTTCATTTCCACTTTGGCCATTGATGGTATAAAACACACACCATTAGATACAGTTATTGATCTATCCAGTTTGACATCCTGCACAAAAATGATAAATGCATAGCATTTTGGAGAAAATCTGTAAGATCCTCTATTCCCTCATTATTCAACCAGCCAAGGCTCAAATCAGAACAAGAAGGGTAGGACTGGCTAATCTTCATGATCCTACAAGTCATAGACCAAAACCTCAAGACAGACTGAACTGCTACAAATAAGTCACCCTAGGGCACCAAAATCATTAGATTATTGTACTTACTAGGCCTGCATTCACTGATGAGGGAGCAACTACCTTCTAGCACTATGAAGGATGTCAAATATGCTCCTGCATCATGTAACATGGTCATAGATCGCATCCCTGCATGGGACCACTCAGATGAGGGCTCCTGTGGGAGAAGTAGCTTTAATTTATTCCTAGCACATGAACCCCAGCTAGCCAGCTATCACACTGATTAATCCGGATGTTAACAGGGCACTACGTCTCACAACCTTGGCACTAGCAGCCACYCTTCCTAATAGGAAGAGGAAAACCAGGTGACTGAGAACAGTGCCAGTATCACCAGCTACGTGTACCAGACTTTTTTCGGTCAGAGGCACAAGGCTGGCCTCACCTCTCACCTAGGAAGGSGCAAGAACTCAACATCCAAGACTGGTAGGAAATGATGGTACTAATATTATTGGTACTCCCAGTTACCAGATGGTATTAATAAAGACCTCCCCTCTATTACTTCTGGGACTATCATGTCTCTTTTCATAGCTGAGCAACATCAGCTTATAAGGCTGTTAAGGACCTGCAACTTTTAGCTATCCACAGAGCCCTTCTGGCCCCTACCTTGACAAGAAGGTAAAGGTCCACACACAGACTCTAAAAAGGCATGCCAGTGAAGTAATGTGTCTTTCTCATCTTCCTTCTTTAACCTTCTACATCTTTCCTATCTACGTAAAACAGCTGCCCTCCTTCCTTTCAGGAATACTACTTAAGTTAATGCTGAAACTTATGCCAGGAGGCTAGTTCCCAAGGATCCCTATATAATCCATAAGGACATATTTTTTTCTTGGGGCAGGTTCACAGTAGAAAGTTAGCTTGAGTATTCTGGGTCTCTCACTGCAGAAACTTAACCCTCTGAATGTGTGAAAACAGGGCCTCCCATAACCACGCTCTTTCTTCTTGTCTTTTCCTCCCCTCAAGCTTCCCAGGAATTCTCGTTCTTTACTTAGCTCAGGCAGTCTGTCATTGCTTGGAGAAGGCAGGAAGCACGACACTGATATTCTTGTAATATTGTTCTCAATAGGAAAAAAAATGGAAACATAAATCCTTTCTCTTTTTAAAGAAATAAAACTTTGTACATCATACTGCATTACTGGCTAGTGTAAAATGAAATTTCAGAACATAACATTTCCTTTTTTCTGTTTCTTACAGATTTCTAACAACATCTATCCCTAGTAAGAAGATCTGAGAAGTCTTTTAATATTGGCTCCTGTATTCAAATCAGTCATAAAGATACTGTTTCATGGAAAACAATTCCTGTTCCAAGAAATAGCTTTGCATTTATTATTGTCTGCTTGCAAATAACAATATTACTGAAACATCTATTTATACAGGCTGCATTAAATTTCATTGATTTTGCAGAGATATAAGGTTTAATTAGAGCCTACCAATCTTTCTAGATTTCTTCTAAATTGCAGTGCTGATACTCTTTTTAGAATCAGTAATCTAAGTAAGTAGAATAAATAGATTAAAAGAAGTGAAGCAGAATTTTAAAGTAAGGCCTAAAGAACCTTTTGTATACAAATATCTGTAATAACACATTGAGCAAAACAGCCTGGGAACTCTGGACTGTTAAAGAGATGGCAGCTCTTGATAGATAAAACTAAATCTGAATGAAGATTTTTCAGCATGAGAGTTTAAAAAACATAATTTTATATGAATTTAAAACCTTTTTTTTATTTAYAACTTTTACAAGATTGTCAGTGACAGAATGATAAAAACATTTCATTTCAACAAGACAGAATTAAAAAAAAGAAGAAATAAAAGTTAATTTAAATTTTTATTTTAGGTAAGTTTACTGATTTTAACATAACATCAATGGGCCATATTTAATATATGTTTCCAATATTTTGGAAAGAATAAAACAATAAAAGTTAATCAAAATGATACAAATCAAAAATGGTGTTTAACCTCACGCAACCAAAAAAGTCTGTATGTTACAAAGTAATTGAATACAAGGTAATGATTTACCATTTTCTTGCTTTTATTCTCTGAAATTATTAAAGGCAAAATTTCAATATTTCTTTTTATTTCAGATTAAAGAAAATCAATTGTTAGAATTTGCCAGAGAATGGACATGAAGTTAGCTGATCTCAGGTTAGATGTTACCAAATGTTATAGAAATACAGAYAGGTTTTATTTAATTTATCACCAGRAGGCTTACTATGACAATAAAGCTGATGTTCTTTTCTATGAAATTGTAAGAGTGGAAATCTCTTTCTGCAAAGTGATACAACCCCAGTAAATTCAAAGGATTGTTACCTGTTTGTTTTTGTACCAGCAGAAAATACAATGTCAAAACTTTATATGTTGGTGTGAAATGGATGCTTAGAAAGGTTTGCAGGCATGTACCTGTTTGCAGGTACAAAGTAAAATCAGAACGAATATCTGATCTTGTTAAAGTTTTTTTTTTTTGGTGGTTGTGGTGTAATATATTTGCATAATCATAGAGATTATATATGAGATATATATATATATGATCTATATATATTATAGATATTATATTAAAATATTATTTAATATCATTTCTCAAAGGCAATTTTATGTTGATACCAAGAATCTGTGAAGGTCTTTAATTTCAAACATATTTCCATTGAGTAGTATAGCTATGCAACAAGCCAATAACTTTTACTCAAGAAGTCAGATGTATATTGTCTTTCTGAGCTCTATTTCACAAAACATGTGAAGRCTCAATGTATTGACAGAACATGAAATACAGGATTCAAGTCATGTCCAGATGATATCTGTTTTTATTCTAGAAAAAAACTCTCAGTCCTCACCTACAATAATATTGCTTATGTATTACTCCACAGAAGGCCACCTTTTGTGATAATATCAAGATAATATCAAGACCCATAACAGATTTTATAACTACATCAAACTGCAAATCAAGTGGAAATACAGGTCTGGATAAAAAGGGAAGGCTGTTTTCTTTTTTTACTCTCATGTACAAGACTATAAGCAATATTATTCTTGAATTTTACCTCTGATTTTACACATTCACTCCTTGATCACTAATTACTTCAAACAAAAAGCAGTAATTTTTATTTAAAAAGCTAAATCAATYTTTCTGATCATACTCTGAAACTACTTTCACTTTATACATCTCTCAGCTTAAAAAATGAGTCTCTAAATGTGAAAACATTAAACTATCAGTCTTGCATATTTCCAGTATGACATAACTCTGTATTTCCTTCTATCAATCAGATGTGAAGTGAATAATCTAGTCACCCTGAAAAATTCATTCACCTTTTATACTAAAAGTATCCGACTCTCTTCTGTGTTAAATGCGTATAGATATCTTCATACATACCTGTACATAGGACAGGTCATATGGAAGAGTACACAAAATGTCTGAATCAGGTCAGAACCCATCTAAACAATTCACTGAAAAAAAGCCCAGAGTACCTTAAATACACAGTACAACTATTCCATTACTTCTACATCTGAAAAAAAGCTTATGCTCATATGCAACAGCCCATGCTGTACTCTGACAAGTGAAAATAAATTGTCAAAATGCGAGAGGAAAAAAATAGGTGTATCTAAATGAAAAAYGGCCATTCTCTCTGAAACTCTAAGTAGTGTGAAATGGGGAAGTCATAGCAGATTAAAAAACAAATGGGAAGCAGCATTTCAGATTGCACAGAAGATAAGAAATTTCTAACAGAATTTAGTGCTCCCATGCGGTTTCAAGCTCTCGACATCATTTGTCTTGCAATGGATGAAAAAAACTGCGAGGACTGATTTCTTTGCAACACTGCAGCAAGAAACAGCCCAAGTGGGATTGTCATTGTGCCCCAGTATGGGAAGTTCTGAAGACAGCTGGCAGAGTTCATAACGCTTAAAGACCTGACAGTGCCATGACTTGGAAGGCTGCAGTCATGGGCAATGTCACAGCCCATTCCTATTTCAGTATTAAAAAGTGATCACCACTTATGAAATATTTGCATATGCAGTTAATTCACTGTAGCTAGAAGGTATTTTTTTTTACCTTCTTTGGCCACAAAGCAGTCTGACTGTACACTTATTCCAGTGTCTGAAGCCAGTGTACACCTCCAAACATCGGCAGACTGGAAACTGCATGGAGATCATATCAGAATTTGATAATTGTGGGGGTACAGAATAACAGCAAGCTAAGGTCTTGCTTTTAAGCAGAACAGCCAAATCCTCAATTTAACTCCTCTTAGGGGTATGTAAACAGCTCACTAACATGTTACAGTATAATATATAGAGGATTTAAGAAGYCCTGCCACAAGCATACTCTGGAACTTCCATTACAGGTGCAAGTTATGGTAGAACAAACCACATAATAGCACCAAGAGAACACAAAAAAGCTGGCAACAAACAAAAGGAGGGAATATTGCCACCGACTTTCTCCAGAGTAGTCTTGGGAATCTTTTCAAAGTTTGAAAACTTAACATAAACCTTGTATAACATTTTCATCAGAAATTTGCTATATTTTTCTCTAAAAGATAATCAGTGGAAAGACAGCAACAGATTGTCATAATAGTCTTGGAGAACTAATTGTATCACTGAAAATCAGCCTTCCTTAGCTACATGTTCAACACTGACCTTTAACCACCAGACTGTGACATTCCTAAGCCCAGCAATGAATACTTCATCGTCTGGTGAATTCTATTAAAGCCACTAACACTCTCTAAGTGCATCAGAATTTGAACCTTGGTTAGTATGCCTACAAATGTTGTTCCTGAAGCTTTGTTTTAAAATTAATACTGCCCCAATTTACTAYAAAATTTACAGAATAATGTATTTTTTTTCTTTCATTATACTAGCACATTAAATACCTTTCTTTCTAGCCTTCTTCTCAGCCCTTTTCACCTGACTTAGCAATGTAAGATTTAGAACCAGGAATAAAACCACTTTTATGTTTCCCTCTAACCATTCTGGTCATCTGAACAGTTTCCAACAAAAAGATTTAATGCAGCAGTAGAAAGGGAGATATGGAAGTTTGGTTCTGCAACACAAAGCTCGTCTCCACACATGTAGAGGAGCACTGAGGCACAACAGCAGGCAGAGGAACCCCCAAAAACCCACCAGATGTYCCAGAAGGGACATCAGCCCCATGAGCTGGGGTGGCAGCCATCACCCTGAGTGCATTGGAGAGGCAGAGAACCTCTCCCAGAGACAGCAACAAGATGAGACTATTGGTGCTCACTGTGCAAGTGCTGAGTGCTTCTGCCTATCTTGATCTGTGTGGCCAGCCATGTATGTAGGCGTGTATCATATATATATGATTGTGTCTGTGCGCCTGCTAGGAATACACGCCCAACCTCTCTACAGGTTGGATCTGGGGGAGTGAGCTGTGGCACCCTCACCTCTGCTAGGCCACCAGATTTGGCACCTCCCAAACACTGAGAGTCTCAGCACATGCTTAACAGATGTGAAAAGCACACTAAAAATCACTAGGAAAGGTACACATATGAATTTAGATAGATGGCCACTGAGATAAATTTAAGAAGAAAAGGAAGAGGCAAGCTTTTATYCTAAACAAATGTGGTAGCCTGTATATTTGAGACTATGAAGTTTTAGGTAAGGAAATACCACTTATGAAAGCCTCTGTGGATAGCAGACTATGTTGGGTCCTGCATTCTGTGACATTCTCCAAAAAGCAAGAATCACTGAGAAGTGCCCTGCTGCAGCTAGCAGGAAGAAAGGAGAAGGGCAGGTGGGCACAGCCCTGCTACTCCCCAGGGGAGGCCATAGCTAGCCCAGCATTGCTGCCAGCAGGCAGTGGGTCGAGCACCACTGCAACAGCAGTTGCCTGCTCCTACAAAGTCTCCCCACAAGGAAAAAGAGAACAGATATCAAATTTGTATTGTTTGGAAAAAACAGATACTATACGTCATCCATTTCCTCCTTCCATTTCTTCTTTTCCTTTCTCCTCCCATAACAGGGTCTGTTATTTGATGCAATGTTCATGAGGAGGTAATAAAAGTCACTAGGCAGTCACTTTGACCTAGTTTTCACAGATTTTGAGGTAGAATTCACACGTGCTTAGCTATTGCACTTCAAAATTGAAACTGACTCCTGTTGCTAATCAAGGCAAGGTAAATGGATTWTATATATATATATATATATRTATRTATRTRTRTRTRTATATATATATAYACACACACATGAATAACATCTGCATATGTGCACGTATCTTTCTAATCCAAGACAGGTAAGTACCCTTAGGAAGAAAGACATTACATGTGCCTGTGTGTCTTCAGAGAGACCCAGACAGGCTGGAGAGGTGGGCAGAGAGGAACCTCATGAGGTTTAAGAAGGTGTCCTGCACTTAGGGAGGAATAACAACTCCATGCACTAGTACAGGCTAGGGGCTGACCTGATGGAAAGAAGCTGTGCAGAGGAGGACCTGGGAGTCCTGTTGGACAATAAGTTGACCACAAGCCAGCAATATGCCCTTGTAGCCAAGAAGGCTAATGATGCCCTGGGGTGYAATAAGAAGTGTGTTGCCAACAGGTCAAGAGATGTGATCCTGCCACTCAGCCTCGTGAGGCCTCGTGAGGGAGTAGTGTCTAATTCTGGGCTCCCCAGTACAAGAGCTACTGGACAGAGTCCAGCGTAGGGCTGCAAAAATGATCAGAGGACAGGAGCATCTGCCCTATAATGAAAAGCTGTGAGAGCTGGGCCTCTTTAGCCTGGAGAAGACAAGACTGAGGGTGGAATCTTAACAATATGTTTAGGTGTCAAGGGTGTCAAGAGGATGGGGCCGAACTATTTCCAGTAGTGCCAGGCAACAGGACAAGAGGCAACAGGCAAAAACCAAACCACAGAAAATTCCACCTGAATTTGAGGAGGAATTTCTTTCCTGTGAGAGTGACAGATCACTGGACCAGGTTGCCCAGAGAGGTTGTGGAGTCTCCTTCTCCGGAGATATTTGGAGAATATCTGAATATTCCAGTGGGAAAAACCCACTTGGATGTGACCCTGCCTAACATGCTCTAGGTGACCCTTCTTGAGCAGGGGGGTTGGACTAGATGATCTCYAGAGGTCCCTTCTTACTCAGCCTGTGATTCTGTGTGCATTAGGTATTTATCTGTACATGTCTCTGTGTGTGTATATATGTACATATTATATATATACATATATATATACAAAATTAATGGTTTCTCTTTGATTAAGTCCTCAGCTTGAAAATAACACATTAATTCAAAAAGAGTTACTTATGAAAGACCCATGACAATACTTCAGTTTCTGTTTTCAGAACATACAATATTTGCTTGTGTCTTAGATATCCCTGAACACCTAATTAAGTTAATATTTCCTTTTAGCTCAGTATGATAATCTTTCTACTAAAAGGGAAGAGGTATTCTATCTCTTCTTATGAAAGTAGTGAAAATAGCAGGCATTTATTACTGAATGGATTTTAAAATCATCAGCCAGCAAAGCTGTGTTTATTTTAAAGTTAATGAATAGTGATTAAAATCCTGAATTCCCATACTGGAAGAAATTCTAGAATTTTGAAAACATTCTAGTTTGTAAGAAAGACTGTAAGGGACAGAATTCCTTGTGGAATTAAATTTCTTTCAGGGGGAAAGAGATCCACAATGTATTCAGGTTTAGCTTTTCTGAAAGCTAAACAAAGCCTGACCCAACTGGGACTCTGTAGGCAGCCTCTATCTGTAGTAAAAGCCTAGTGAAGTACTGAAGAAGAAACATAAGAATGTTTATATTCTTAAGAACATTGTTTCATGATATTACAGCTGAGGTTTCTTTGTACTGGATCATACCACAGGGACACCAGGTTTAATATTCAGCTTCCAACAGCTAGCATCTGCTGCTTTAGAGAAAAAAAGGAACAAATATAATTCTCCTAATTATCTGAATCATTATTCTTCTTAGTTCATATACTACATCTACCTCCTGGGTCTTTTCTATACTGACGTCAGTTTCCACCAGTTGACTGAAAATTGTTATCAAAATCTTGCCCTTTTCTTCAGCTCACATTTCTTCTCTTTCTTGGGGAACTAAACACAACAACGAGCACACTGGATATCTTTTTGGCTGCACCCATGCCAAATTCATATGCACTCCTCAACAAACATATCCCTTTGGCTCTCTGCCAATATTTCTTAGCAACTCTTTGAAACTCTGCCTCTCATGCCTTTCTCTCAGAAGTTTCAGTATTTTTTCTTCTTGTTGCTTCATTTGCTTAAAATAAGTTTTAGACTCTAAGCATGAACCTTATTCCATTTGCAGAACGTTTCTAATTCAGTAATATTCTTATTAATAGAAGAAACACCTACATTATTCTCCATAGAGATATCTTAAAGTTTTTTAGTTTTTCAATAAAATAGATGCTTGCATCTGCTTGGAATGTCTGTCTTCTTTATTACGCCACTGCTGGCTGTCGTAACTACCACCTTTTAGATGGTATTTGGTATGCTTTCTGTAGAGTGAAGCAATGTCTATTATACTTACATGCGTCAAAATAACTCATGGTAGCATGTAACAATGTGTTTATAWCCTCAGCCTGTGTGTTTGCAGTGTGTAGTTGGTAGTGAAAGAGTTCCAACAAAAGAAATGTAGAATGGAAGCTTTTGGAACACAGATTGTCCCTTAATTTGAATTTGTGAACTGTCTGGCATAGTATAATTTTTCTCCTGGCCAATCCAAAGGTTCTGCCATACTCAATATGACTAATGTGAGTAGATTAAAAAAAAAAAAAAAAAGTATTGGTTTTCATAGAATCATAGAACCAGTAAGGTTGGAAGAGACCTCTGGAGATCATCTAGTCCAACC